>NW_012108430.1:609270-616587 GCF_000951045.1 Mandrillus leucophaeus | reverse complement strand
GAACCCAATGTCTCAACTCACCTGGACTGTTTTACCCCCAGGATTCAGGGATAGCCCCCATCTATTTGGCCAGGCATTAGCCCAAGACTTGATCCAGTTCTCATACCTGGACACTCTTTTCCTTTGGTACGTGGATGATTTACTTTTAGCCACCTGTTCAGAAACCTTGTGCCATCAAGCCACCCAAGCACTCTTAAATTTCCTCGCTACCTGCAGCTACAAGATTTCCAAACCAAAGGCTCAGCACTGCTCACAGCAGGTAAAATACTTAGGGCTAAAATTACCCAAAGGCACCAGGGCCCTCAGTGAGGAATGTATCCAGCCTATACTGGCTTATCCTCATCCAAAAACCCTAAAGCAACTAAAAGGGTTCCTTGACATAATAGGTTTCTGCCGAATATGGATTCCCAGGTACAGCGAAATAGCCAGACCATTATATACACTAATTAAGAAAACTCAGAAAGCCAATACCCATTTAGTAAGATGGACACTTGAAGCAGAAGCAGTTTTCCAGGCCCTAAAGAAGGCCCTAACCCAAGCCCCAGTGTTAAGCTTGCCAACGGGGCAAGACTTTTCCTTATATGTCACAGAAAATACAGTAATAGGTCTAGGAGTCCTTATACAGGTCCGTGGGATGAGTTTGCAACCCATGGCATACCTCGGTAAAGAAATTGATGTAGTGGCAAAGGGTTGGCCTTATTATTTACGGGTAGTGGCGGCAGTAGCAGTCTTCGTATCTGAAGCAGTTAAAATAATACAGGGAAGAGATCTTACTGTGTGGACATCTCATGATGTGAATGGCATACTCACTGCTAAAGGAGACTTGTGGCTGTCAGACAACCATGAGGAAAATAACTAAAATCATAAAGCCCCATGGCCCTCCCTTATCATATTTTTCTCTTTACTGTTCTCTTATCCCCTTTCACTCTCACTGCACCCCCTCCATGCTGCTGTACGATCAGTAGCTCCCCTTACCAAGAGTTTTATGGAGAATGTAGTTTCCCAGAAATATTGATGCCCCATCGTATAAGAGTTTATCTAAGGGAAGCCCCACCTTCACTGTCCACACCCACATGCCCTGCAACTGCTATAACTCTGCCACTCTTTGCATGCGTGCAAATACTCATTATTGGACAGGGAAAATGATTAAACCTAGTTGTCCTGGATGACTTGGAGCCACTGTCTGTTGAACTTACTTCACCCATACTGGTATGTCTGATGGGGATGGAGTTCAAGATCAGGCAAGAAAAAAACGCATAAAGAAAGTAATCTCAACTGACATGGGTAATAGTACCCCATCCCCTATAAAGGACTAGATCTCTCAAAACTACATGAAACCCTTCATGCCCATACTTGCCTGGTAAGCTAATTTAATGCCACCCTTACTGGACTCCATGAGGTCTTGGCCCAAAACCCTACTAACTGTTGGATGTGCCTCCCTCTGCATTTCAGGCCATACATTTCAATCCCTGTACTAGAACAATGGAACAACTTCAGCACAGAAATAAATACCACTTCCATTTTAGTAGGACCTCTTGTTTCCAATCGGGAAATAACCCATACCTCAAACCTCACCTGTGTAAAATTTAGCAATACTATAGACACGGCCAACTCCCAATGCATCAGGTGGGTAACTCCTCCCACATGAATAGTCTACCTACCCTCAGGAATATTTTTTGTCTGTGGTGCCTCAGCCTATTGTAGTTTGAATGGCTCTTCAGAATCTATGTGCTTCCTGTTATTCTTAGTGCCACCTATGACCATCCACACTGAACAAGATTTATACATTTATGTTGTACCTAAACCCCGCAACAAAAGAGTACCCATTCTTCCTTTTGTTATTGCAGCAGGAGTGCTGGGCGGACTAGGTATTGGCACTGGCGATATCACAACCTCTACTCAATTCTACTACAAACTGTCTCAAGAACTAAATGATGACATGGAACGGGTCGCCAACTCCCTGGTCACCTTGTAAGATCAACTTAACTCCCTAGCAGCAATAGTCCTTCAAAATCGAAGAGCTTTATATTTGCTAACTGCTGAAAGAGGGGGAACCTGTTTATTTTTAGGGGAAGAATGCTGTTATTATGTTAACCAATCTGGAATCATCACCGAGAAAGTTAAAGAAATTCAAGCTCAAATACAACGTAGAGCAGAGGAGCTTCAAAACACCAGACCCTGGGACCTCCTCAGCCAATGGATGCCCTGGATTCTCCCCTTCTTAAGACCTCTAGCAGCTATAATATTATTACTCCTCCTTGGACCCTGTATCTTTAACCTCCTTGTTAAGTTTGTCTCTTCTAGAATTGAAGCTGTAAAACTGCAAATGGTTCTTCAAATGGAGCCCCAGATGCAGTCCATGACTAAGATCTACTGTGAACCCCTAGACTGGCCTGCTAGCCCATGCTCCGATGTTAATGACATTGAAGGCACCCCTCCCAAGGAAATCTCAACTGCATAACCCCTACTATGCCCCAATTCAGCAAGAAGCAGTTAGAGTGGTAGTTGGCCAACCTCCCCAACAGCACTTGGGTTTTCCTGTTGAGAGATGGGTACTGAGAGACAGGGCTAGCTGGATTTCCTAGGCCGATTAAGAATCCCTAAGCCTAGCTGGGGAAGATGACTGCATCCACCTTTAAAGATGGGGCTTGCAACTTAGCTCACACCTCACCAATCAGAGAGCTCACTAAAATGCTAATTAGGCAAAAACAGGAGGTAAAAAAATAGCCAATCATCTATTGCCTGAGAGCACAGAGGGAGGGACAATGATTGTGATATAAACACAGGCATTCTAGCCAGCAATGGGCTACCCTCTTTGGGTCCCCTGTCTTTGTATAGGAGCTCTGTTTTCACTCTATTAAATCTTGCAACTTCAAGAGAAAAAAAAAAAAAAAAAAAGATAATATCATCCCTATACAAATTCAGAAAACAGAGGAGGAACACTTTCCATCTTATTTTATGTAACCAACATTATTTTAATACCAAAAGCATATGAAGACATTACACAAAAACAGAATTGCTAACTAATATCTCTCATGAATTTATGCACATAATTTTGTAATGAAATCCAGCAATATTGAAATAGTACAGTACATGAGGATCAACAGTGGCCTATGCTAAGAATACTAAGATTGGGTTAATTTTTGAAAATTAATCAATGTGTTTTATCATATATAATGGGTTGAAGAGTGTCCCCCCAAAATACATGCTCATCCATAACCTCACAATATGATAGTTAATGGATGCCGAGCTTAATACCTTGGCGATGAGATGATCTGTGCAGCAAACCACCATGGCAGATGTTTACCTATGTAACAAACCTGCACATCTTGCACATGTGCCCTAAAATAAAAGTTGGAAAAAAAAAAGAATGAACAAATATAATTGTCATTTTTATATTTTAAAAAAGGAAATGAAGATTGAATTAAAGATGTCAAGGTGAAATAATCCTGGATTTATCATAGGATGGGCCCTCAATTCAATGATTCATATTACTAGAATAAGAGAAAGGAGAGGGAGATGCGGACACACGCCAGACACACAGAAAAGTAGGTCATGTGAGAGCAGAAGCACAGACTGGAGTTATGTCTGTAAGTCAAGAGACCCCAGGAGCTGCCAGAAACTGGAAGAAGCAAGAAAAAGTTCTTCCCTAGAGCCTTTGGAGGAAATGTGGTCCTGCCAACACTTTGATTTCAGACCTCTGGCCTCCACAACCATGAGAGACTAATCTTCCTTGTTTTAAGCCACCAAATTGTTATAATTTGCTGCTGCAGTCCTAGAAAAATAATATACCATTAAAAACACAGACTGAAGGAGAAAAGAATACTTATTTCAATAGACAGAAAATACGAACAAAGTAACCATGCATCCATAATAAAAACTATCAGCAAATTTGGAAAACAAGGAAACTTCCTCAATCTGATGACAGATGTCTGTAAAATCCTATAGCTTACATAATGTTTAATAATGGAAGGCTCAACAATTTCCCCCAAATTTATCAAAAAGTTAAGATGTCTACACTCATCACTTCAGTGTTTCACTGTGTATACAATAGGCAAAACAAAAAATTCATATTGATTTGAGCATAAGAATTAAAACTTTCTTTTAACAGATAATGTGTTCTTGATTGTTGAAAACCTTAAAAATTCTGAAAAACAAAACAAATATAACTAATAAGTAAATTTATCAAGGTTACAGAATATAAACTTAATATACATTATTGCCAACTTTTGTGATTTGTTTCTAAAACACTGCAAGCTCTGAGGTTTTAGTAGTATCATAATTACACATTTTAGTATTATAGACACCAGTAACATGAACAACTCAACATATAAAAATATTCACACATATGTATGTAAATATAATTATTAGTAGGATATCACTGTAGGTTAATATATTTAGCAAATGCCAGTGAACTATAACAAAGACTCACAATTGGCAAGACTTTAGGGAAATGGAAAAATACACACTCCCATTATTAATAGTAATAAAACACTGTTATAATCCATGTGTAGAGCAATTCCAAAATGGATAATAAGAAAAGTAAGACATTGTATGTATTTAGAGCTAAGGGATCTAGAATATAAGTCTACAGAAGTTACCATCTACAACACCTTGCCCTTGTAAAAGAAAATATATAGAGATAGATATATGTGCTTATGCTGTGTGCTTTACAGTAGTGGCAACTTGGAAATAATTCCAGGTTTCAATTTTTGGTAAATATTGATTCAAACAATGTATTCTACATATGGTGAGGTTGTATAACTATAAAACATTTTAACTTTATGGGTTCTGTCAGTGAATGGAGAATAAAGGAAATACTTCATTAAGAGAGTAAAATATAAGTAGCATGGGAACTTTGACTGCAAAAATGAAATGAATAGGGAAAGAATTAACATCTGTTGAGCACTCCTGGAGCACCCCCACTATTGCCTGCTGCTTAGACATAGGTCCTTGTATTAGTATTAGAGCTGTCTGTCTCTTCCCTCAGGATTGTGGAGGTTTATTTTAATTCATTATGAAATGTTTTAAGCAACAGCAATAATCTCAAGCTGTTGATAGATAAACAAGTGAAAATGTGCTGATATTAATCAAAATAATGCAAAGCAACTCAACAATAGGAATCCTTCATGTTTCAGATAAGGATAAATTCCGAGATGATTTTCTGCGTCTTTCCAGGGCTTCCTTGAAGAGCCTCTCATTCTCTTCATCAGTTTTCAGAGATCTGGCATTTGACCCCCAGAATGCATTAAGGAAGAGAAAATCAGAAACCATTTTTTTATGGGTGATGGGACGATACATTCCAGGTTTTTCTAACTAGAGAGACTAACTTATTTCTCTATATGGATAAGTTGTATAGTTACTACAGAAATTGAAAATGGTCAATAAATATCACCCTCGCCACCTATGAATTGGGCAACCCTAATAAGAAAATGATGGTGATTAAATTGGAAAGGGACAGTCTGATATAGGAGCAATCATGGTTGCATGTAGCTAGGGAAGGAGCTATGGAAATACCAAGAAGTAGAGATTATGAAAATCACCTGGTGAACATACATTCTATGGACCCAATACAACCCTGAATTTCACATTTGCCAAAACATTTCCCTGTAGATTTATGGATCATTTCCTTATTATTAATACAATGTCATACATACTAGAATAAAAGACAGTGAAATGTGCATCCCAGCCATTCAGAAATGACAAATGGAAAGCTTTATGTGTATGTGGGTTGGTGAGTGTGAGGAAGGTGAGGGTGTAGCTGTTTGACATACATTTTGGTGCTTACTATAGTTGATCTGTCCAAATTCATTTAACACTTCATGCCAGTTATGTTTCTGCCATGTAGCACATTTACTTCGACAGAAAACACTTACCTGTAGCTTTTGTCAATTCTGTTTTCCCTTTCCTGAGCACTGAGTACCTGCAAATAATACACTAGCCTTTCTGAGCGACATGCAAAGATATGAGTTGTGGCCTCAAACAGTTATTAATCTTTTCCATTTAGTCATGTAAAACATGTGTTTATGTCTGATGACACAATATAGAATTTAAGAACACAGTCAGGAAATAGAATCTCTGTGTTCAAAGCCTAAGCTATGCTATTTAATAGCTTTGTGAATTTGGATAACGTACTTAACACACTGTGCTTAAGTTTCCACATCTTGATATGTGAATAATTATGGTCCTCACTTCGTAGAGTTGAATTGAAGCTTAAACTAGGCCTGGCATATTGTAGTCACTGAATCAATGTCATCAATTATTACTGTTCTTTTGCTGTATCATTGATTGAATGAAGTGCTTTGGAAGCCTAGAGGGTAGATGTAAATATTCTGACAAATGAAGTAAGGGAAGGATTGGCATTTAAGTTAGACCTTGAGGATAAATATTATTTAATAGCTTGATACAGACAAGGGACATCCTACATGAAAGGAAATAGGATGGTCAAAAAGCACAGATCTTAAAAAGTACACAGGCAGTCTACAGATTACATATTAGTCATTGTTCATTCTAGGGATTTATAGAATGAGAGTAGTAAAAGAGAGGTTAGAGTCAATACATAAGTAAATTAATATGTAATTAAAGTAAGTTGAGGCCAGGTTTTGAAAGTGAAACAGGGAAGGTTCCCTTGTCCCCCTCGTGGGGCATATGATGAGAGTGTGGCTCGCTTCTTCAGTGCCTTGTTGCTCAAACCTATAGGGGAGCATACAGACAGGCAGGCTGTGGGGCTCCAACTCCACAGCACTTTCTCAGGATGAATGCTTACAGCTCCTGAAGCCCCACTGGGCGTGTGTTACAGGGCGCTCTTTAGGTGGCTTGTATTAACCAGCTCAATTAGACCCTCTACTTTGTGGCAAGGACAGAAGACTTCCTGTATCTGGGGTCCTTGCCTTGGTGTACGAGAAGAATCGGATCACACATGGGCTTGGAGAATGAGTGCAAAGTTTACTTGAGTGGAAATAGCTCTCTGCTGATAGGGGAGCCAGAAGGGAGATGGTTTTCCCCTGGAGTTGGGCCACTCTGCGGCCCTGGCTCTCCTCCAGCTACTCCTGCCAAACTCCACCTAGTTCTGCTGATTAATGGCCTGCCAAGCAAGGTGGTGCCTGCTGATGTGCTCTTCTGCCAGCCTGCTCCCCTCAACATTCTCTCAATGTCCAGCTGCTTGTGTCTTCTTCCACTGATCTGCTCCTCTCCATGTCCAGCAGCTTGTGTGTGTGTGCCTGCTAGGGTGTTGGGTTTTTATAGGCACAGGATGGGAGCGTGGTGGGCCAGAGTTGTCTTGGGAAATGCAGTATTTGGGCGTGAAGGCAGAGAGTC
>NW_012108430.1:605379-606540 GCF_000951045.1 Mandrillus leucophaeus | reverse complement strand
TTTTTTTTTCAGCTTGCTTATTAATGACAAATATTAAGTTACTAGAAAACCAAATTCAATATTTTTCAAATGCCTAAAGATAAACTTCTGATTAAATTTTTTTATTGCCACCAAAGATACAGTTGTTTTTTTTTTTTTCAACATGTAACACTTTCAGTACAGAAATTGCTTTTAGAAGTATTACAGGAGCATTGATTCTAAGGATTCAGAATTGGTCGGGCATGGTGACTCACACCTGTAATCCCAGCACATTGGAAGGCTGAGGTGAGTGGATCACTTGAGGTTAGGGGTTTGAGACCAGCCTGGGTAATATAGTAAAATCCTGTCTCTGCCAAAAATATAAAAAATTTGTAATGCATGGTGACACGCACCTGTGGTCCCAGTTACTCAGGAGGCTGAGGTGAAAGGATCACTTGAGCCTAAGAGTTGGCAGTTGCAGTGAGCTGAGATCATGCCACTACACTCCAAACTGGGTGACAGAGTAAGGCTCATCTTAAAAAAAGAAGAAAAAGAAAAAAAATTCAAAAATGTTGGCATTTTGTATTTTTTCCAATTAAATTGTGATAATTTAGTATTTTATAATGAAATTATAGATATAATGAAAGATCTGTTAATTCTGGAATTTTAATATGCAAATTTGTATGTTAGAGCTTAATTATAGATAATTGAAAATTTGTCAGTTTACATATAAACCTGCATTTTAAAAATAAATGTCCAGGATCCCATTCTTAAGCTATGTGATCAATATGGTTCAGTTAAAGACAGATGGGTAATAACCAGGTTTAATTCCAAATATTTTATCTATGATAAAATAGAAAACTCAGGACATACTATAATAAAAATCTCAGCTTTGGAGTATGATACATAGTAGCTACCACAAGTGACTGGGAACTTTCTACAGAACAAATCATTGTAGTTTTGTGTGTCCGTGAGTAAGTCAATTGGCAAGAAAACATAACTCTTAGGGGGAAAAAAAAAATCAATGTTTGTACCATGAAACTCTAGGGAACCACAACATTTGTTTGACCTCTGTAGGATATTTTATGTTTTATGACAAAGACCAATGACTCTAGTTTTCTTTTTTTCCTTCAATATATTAGTATTGAAGAAATTGGTAAATAAATAAGACTATAAAAAGATCTACTTTTTTTTTTTTTTTTT
>NW_012108430.1:600269-602554 GCF_000951045.1 Mandrillus leucophaeus | reverse complement strand
GAGCCCTAGCCAGAGACTATGCCCTCCTCTACCCAGCACTTCTCCCCTTCCATAGCATTTAAAGGGACCACACTCTTCCCTTCCCAGTACTCCTGTATCAAAAGTTCATATCCAGACATTCGCAGAAAAGGCTTTGTTGTCTGGTTTGTTTAATAAGAAAATAATACTCAAATATGGCGTATGTATTTATGTATACTAGAAGGTGAGATTTAAATAGTTAAGAATACAGCAGGACCTTAAGGGTAATCTTTACTAAGGAAATAGCAAGTCTTTCTCAGAAGTTCATTCATGACTGGGTTTTTATTTAAACAATAAATCAGTAGAACATATCTTTAAGGTTAGGTTGAGAAAGCTGCTGACATTGAGATAACTATGTTATCTTGGACAAAGTCACTCCATCTCTCACCTGATCATGGTTTCCTTAGCATTTATTATTATAAAATTGATGCCTAATTCAGATTAATGCTTATCTTAATTTAATATATTCAGTTAATAAATATGAATTATGATTTTTAATATTTATTAAACATTTGCTATGATTCCTACAGGGCAATGCATGTAGGGAAGCAAACAATTATTTTGAGGTGATGCATGCTGCACTGAAGTTATTCACAAGTTTTAGTGGAAACAGAAATAAGAAAATAAAAGTTTCCACAGTGAACTGGGATTGATATTGAAATTTTTGCAGAGGAGACATTGCTAGAAGTGAGACTTAAAAATTAAGTAAGTATTTGGATGGATGTCACAGGAAGGCATTCTGGCAAGAAGAAACAGCATATGAAAGGCAGTAAGCTGTGAGGCAGATAATAGTTTTGTAGAGCGATTTCATTTTTTAAAAATAAGTATTGTATTTTTATAATATTGTTGTTTATAGTCAATAGGTAGTGGTATATAATGAGATTGATTTTAGGATAAATGAAATAGCAAAATGTTTTAAGATATTGGAAAAAATGGTATCACCAAGATCTGATGAAGTATCTTACATTCATAAAAGAGTTCAAGACTTGCAGAATATTTTCAAGGTAAAATGGGTTTTATAGAATTTTAAACACACATTTTTGTCTCCTTTTCTTCAGGGACTCCTGAGAAATAATTAAAGTCATAAAATACCAATTTTCTAAAACTGTAGAACTGCTCGAGTAAGAAACTAGAAAACTAAAATCTATAATTGGGTACCAAAGATCCAGATTTTAAACAAGATTAAACTTAACTAAGATGTTAATAAAGTCTAAATGAGCTTTAAGGAGCTTAAACCACTTTTCTCCATTTAATGTGGTGAACTCCAAACACTTTTTTATTTTAAGAATTACTATTACAAGGACAAAAAAAAAATGTAACAGCTAGGAAAATAACTTGAAGTAGTTTATGCACCAAAATGAAGAGAGGATGAAAGAAGCCTGAAGAAGAAGGGAATTTTTCCCAATTATGGGAACCACCCTATTAGGGTATACAGCTCATTCATAGTGCTAGGAACCTCATAAAATTATCTCTAATTGACAGAGAAAACCGCTGAGGTAGGTGTGGTAAGCAGACTAGTGAATCCCCACACATGTACACATCCTCAGCTCTGGAAACTGAATACGTTATCTTATGTAGCAAAGGAACTTTGAAGATGTGATTAGTTTAGGACATTGATTGAATTGGAGAGAATCTTTAATTATATGGGTACTCCCAATTTTAACTACTGGATCTTCATTAGAAAGAGGCCTTTCCTGGTTGTATGAGGGAAATGTGGCTTTCAAGGGAAATGTGACTGTGGAAGAGTCAACAGAGAGATGCAATGTGGCTGGTTTGAGAGACAGGAAGTCAGCCATGAGCTTTGGAATGTGGGAAGTCCCCTAGAACCTGGAAAAAAGCAAGGAAACAAATTCTCTCCTAGAGCATCCAGAAAATAATATAGCCCTTATAACACCTTGATTTTAGCCTAGTAAGATTTTTAAGACTTTAAACCTTCGGAACTGTAAAATAATATTTTTTGTTTGTTTGTTTCTTTTAAGCCATTCCATTTGTGGTAATTCTTTACAGTAGCAATAGTAACTAATACAGCTGGTGTAATTAAACTCTTTTACAGATGAAGAACTAAGTCACTGAAAGACTGAGTAACCTATTCCATATACAGTTAGTAAGCCGCAGAACTAGGATCATGTCTTCTATCTTTATGAGAAAGAAAAGGAGTAAGGCACTATACCAAAATAGAGAACTCAAATTTGGCTCATATCTCTAAAAACTGCATTCAGCAACTAAAAAGTTTAAATAGTTCTGATCTAGATTCTGTAGTTCTAATT
>NW_012108430.1:591139-598759 GCF_000951045.1 Mandrillus leucophaeus | reverse complement strand
TTTTTTTTTTTTTTTTTGAGACGGAGTCTCATTCTGTCGCCCAGGCTGGAATGCAGTGGTGCAATCTCAGCTCACTGCAACCTCTGCCTCCTGAGTTCAAGCAATTCTCTGCCTCAGCCTCCTGAGTACCTGGGATTACAGGCCCCTGCCACCACGCCTGGCTAATTTTTTGTACTTTTAGTAGAGACCGGGTTTCACCATCTTGACCAGGCTGGTCTTCAACTCCTGACCTTGTGATCCACCGGCCTTGGCCTCCCAAAGTGCTGGGATTACAGGCATGAGCCACTGAGCCTGGCCAAAAAAGATCTACTTTTAACAATTTTTTTGCAATCCAGTATACAAGACACCTATTTAAGCAAAGAATTTCAAACATGTATTAGAATTACTATACTATTCACGTAAGGTAAAAGAGTAGGACAAAAGAGGAAGTAAGCAGTTACGCTTTTGCAGAGCGAGGAGGAGAACAAAGTTTATAAAAAGGAAACCAGCAAGTTTTGAGTTATGGTATAAGACTTAGACAAAATATAATAGTAATAGTAGATGCTATGAATCTTCTCATATGTACTAAGCACATTATTTGCACAAGTTTTTCAATGTAATTTCATCACAACCTATGATGTAGGTTTTATTGTTATCTTTATATTGAAGAGGTGGCACTGAGACACCGAGAAATTCAGAATTTTGTCCAGAGACACATAGTTGGGAAGAAAAGGATGACATTTGATCCTTACCAAAGCCCTTGCTCCAAGCACCATACTATATTATTGCTCCTGTAAAGGGAGGGAAGGACCTTCCTGGCAGAAGCCACATGTGTAAAAGCCAGAGGTATGAAACAGCATTGTGCTGTTGGAGAACTATTAATAATTCAGCATGCCTGGAGCAAAGGCTATATTTCAGAAGTCGTAAGGTAAAAACTTTGATGGAATCAGCAGGAACAAGACAAAAGGGAATGGCACATGCTTTAGATGTGAAGGATGGAATGGAGAAATACAATACAGTAAGTCAGGTAATGAGACCTGACCACAATAGTGAACCACAATAATCAAGATGAGAGTATTCTAGTAGATTGAGTAAACAAAATAGTAAGTACAAAAAGACAGGTGGTGCTTAGCAAGATAATGATGACAGACAGCAGACAGGATTTGGAAGTGAATTGGATATGGTGAATAAAGAACACAAGAATGACTCCCATTTTTATAAGTTATGCCAACCTAGTAAATTCCAGTGCCACAAACAAGGAAACAGGGAAGAAAGTAGCTATCCCAGAAGTTAGATTTCTCCATTCTCCTGTCTTGGGCAGTTTCATGTGCATCTTTTGACTTGCCTATGCCTACTGAACCCTTGTAAAAGCAATAACTATTCTTCAGAAATTTATTCAAGACAGATAAGCCTCTCTCCATGAACCTTTTTGCAGCCTTAGAGCAATGGTTTCCCTTTTGTAGAAAAGAAAGGATCTCCCTTTATCCCCAATCTTTACAGTGTCAGTGAAAAAAATCTAGTTTCATGGGTTTCCTTTTCAGCCTCTGGATCAGAAACTCCAGCAAGTTGCTTTGAAAACACTTGGCATTTGTGTGTGTGTGTATGTGACATTCAAATTGTTTCATAGACATTATCTCACCAATATTCATTTCATCCCAGTGAGGTAGGCCAAAGAACAATATATTCTTATCTTTAAAGGGTAAAAAGAGGTTAAATGACTCATCTGAGTAGCTGGAAATAGCATCTCAGTCTCTGGGATCACCTCCATGTATAAAAGCAACTGCCACATGACTTCATAAAGGAGTATAAGTTAAAGGTTATTGATATTTCACAAGACTTGTGTTGTTGGAGTCATCACTTACTGGTAAATAAAGATATCAGAAATGGAACATAAATTGAAGATTGTTTTTTGAAGGTAGACAGTTTATTCTATGTTTTATAAGCTTTGCTCTGACCTATGAAATTCTGTAAATAAGATTCTGAAGGTAATTTTCAAAATCAATGGAATATCCGCAGCATGTGGACAGAAACATTTACTGTATTTAAAGTATTTTATGAGAATGTATCACCCTTATGGCTACTCGTCATTATTTGAAGTTGGAGCAGTACAGATTATATATAATATGTAATGATATTATGTTATCCAGATGTTTCTGCCATGCAAAAACGTCCTAAGAACGCATATTGTTTCTATATTTTTCATTATACTTTAGTAAAATCTTGAATGGGAAAGTGTAGCCCCCATTCCTAATGAAAAACAAAAATCTACTATTTTGGGAAAAGATAGCAAATGATCACTTTTTCTTTCTCAAAATATCTTTTTAACATGGCATTTGAGATTCCACAATCACTTGATTTTCTTTCTGTACTTCCGAAGATTCATTCTTCGTATGTTTCCTCATTTCTTCTCAAATTACTAAATTCTAAGTCTTGAGATGTTCCAAGGCTTAGCCCTCATACCCATTCTATCTTCTGTGTACACTCAGTCCCTAAGTGACCTCACTGAGTCTCTGTTCTCCCTTAGGCTCACTCCATTCTATCTATTCACACTGTGCCCGACTCTCATCAGGCACACTAGGAGCCTCTGCACTTACTTGCTGCTTCTGTCATTATTTTTGATAGACATTCACTATAATTATTTCCTTATCCCATTCAGGCCTTTCCTATTCCTCAAGGTTAAACACTTTAAACTCCTCTTCCTACTCCCACAATCCAATACTCTTTTTTTGTCCTTTTTTTCTTTGAAGTTATTACTACTTAACATGCTAAACAGAGATTTTATATATCGTTGTTATATTCCATCTATCCACTGCAATATACAATTTGTGAAAGGAAGGACGTTGTTGTGTACTATGTCTTATGCATAAGACAGTATCTGGCACATAGTCATCACTCAATAAATATTAAATGAATGAAGAAAAATTAGTTTTATGATTCACAGACTAAACCAAAATTTTATAATATATGTCAGTGAGAATTTAAGCAATCTCATCATAGAAAAATAATCACTACTTGTCACAGACCCATCAAAAATATTGTACCTATTCAGTTTTACTAAATTAAACCATATCGAATTGCCAATAATTGGCTCATCTTGAACTGTGAAAACATCTGCTTTATACAGGTCAACCTAAACGTAAAATGATACCCAGGGAAAAACTACACCGCAATCTAGATAAATACCCTATGAATAAAATTGTTCTCTTTCTTCCTTAGTGATGTTTGTTTTCTCCTTTGACTCCTGAGGCTTATAAGTGTAATTCTCTAATTATGAAATCTGCAAACCGAATAGATACCTATTACTTGTATCAAAAAAAAAAAAAAAATCCACAAAACTGCCCATTTCTCAGAACACAACCCCATGTGACATAACCCTGCCTCTACTTGCAAGTTAAATGCGATACTAAGTTGCCTAGCAGGGAAAAGTCTATCCCTGAACTCATATGTTTTCTCCTATCCTCAAGAAAAGATGATTAGTTAATAAGTTTCTTATTTGTATTAAAGAAGTACAGAGAAAATAAATAGAATCTATTAAAGGTTTTAAAATCTTGAGTGAAATGTTCATTTTTTTCCCATTGTATCATCACATTTTTCTTTTTCTTTTAAGTAGTCTTTCCCTGAGCAAATCTAATTACTTTGGATTGGGAGAAACTATACTTTGTCTCCTTTTAAGGAGGAAAGGCAAATGAAGGAGAAAATAAAAGGAAAGGAAAGAATGTCTTTACTGTTTTGTCCTTGAATGAAAAATGATCAACAGTGGGTTTGACACATATTAAAAAATAAAATGTAAATCTCATGCCAAAATCTCTTTCAGTATTTTATTTTCCACTTTAACAAGTGTCTGTGCCAGTCTTACTCACTGTAGCTCTTCTGTATAATATAAGAACTTTCAAGTACATTCAAGCCAATGGGATATGGAACTTTCACTTATGGTAGACGGTAGACTGTGCAAAAGCAGGAAATGCCTTCAGAATTGTGGAAGGGAGGTTTCAGGGAGATGTTAACTTGAGTGGACAGTTAAAAAGTGAAACTAACATGGATCACCTATGATGTGATCATCATTGCACTAGCACTTTTCCAAAAACATTTTGTGAGGTAAGATTTTCCCATCCCTGTTATTCACATAAATAATCTAAGGAGAATAAACTTGTCCAAGCTAACATATATTTTATCTATAATATGTATGTTGTCTGGTAGAAAAAAAAAATGATAAAAGACACTTTAAGGTAGTATAACTGTTAAGTTAAAGAGCTAAAATTAGAACCTGTTTCTGTTCCACATCAGATTGAGTCTGTCAATGAACTATGCTGCAACACTTGAAATCAGATTAATGACCATGTAAGTATTTATTAAGGATTCATTTTTCCTCCACCCAAAAGAACTTGAAGTAACTAGATTTTGAAAAATGTGGTCAAGGTTGTAATGTTTGCATCCTCTCTAATCCAAAAGGAATTGAAATCGTTATGACCCATCCAAAAGCTGTTTTACCCTAAATTAAACCACAAAGTTTATAAAATGATAAAGTCCCTTTAGAAAACTTTTTGATTTCATGGAAAAGCCATCTCTTTAATCCTGGAGTCTACTGGCAGTTTCTTCAATGACCATTTCTGTAGCTCACAAAATGCAGGTATCTATTTTATTAACTCTATAATTGAAATTTCTAGCCTGAACTGGTTCTGTCACCTCAAAAGGATGCTACAAAACCAAATCTAGAGTAAATCACCTTTTCTCAGGTTTTAGCTACTTGAATCCAAAGCTGTCAGACATATCAAATACATATCTTTAGATGTTTTCACACACATGATTATCTTCCAAACCTATTTTAATGCGTATTTTGATGCATAAGTTCAAATATAATACTTACATGTCATATATAATATTAAATGTTTAAAAAGCAAGTACATGCTTTTGATGTTAAAGTCATTTCATGTATTGACTACATTATAGCTGTATCCACAAAATTAATTTGCTGCTAAAACGTGCATGGCTAATTTATTAAGTGTTTGTTTTTACTTTTTTAAAAATTAAAGTTGGTTGGGCATGGTGACCCACACCTGTTACTTTAGCAATTTGAGAGGCCAAAGCGGGCAGATCACTTGAACCCAGAAGTTTGAGGCCAGCCTGGGCGACACGGCAAAACCCTGTCCCTACAAAAAATGCAAAACTTTAGCTGGATATTGTGGTACATGCCTATAGACCCAGCGGATCAGGAGGCTGAGGTGGGAGAATCCTCCTGAGGCAGAGAGGTGGAGGCTACAGTGAGATGTGATTGCGCCACTGCAAACCAGCCTGCGCAATGGGAGTGAAACCCTGTCTAACAAAATAAAAAACAATAATTAATTAAAATTAAAGTTGGTATGATAGGCAAAATTTTGTAAATGGCCCGAGAAAAATATCCTATCTTAATCCCTGATATCTGGGAATAAGATTTTTCTGGAGTGTTTGCATAGGCCCAATGTAATCACACATACCCTTAAAAGCAGGGAACTTTTGAGTTAAATCTGTTGAAGTAGAGAGTAGAATGGTGGCTACCAGGGGTGTGCAGGGAGGGAGAGGGGACTGGGGAGATGTTGGTAAAAGGAACCAAAAGTTCAGTTAGATAGAAGGAATGAATTCAATTGATCTATTGCACAGTATGGTGACTATAGTTAATAACAATGTATTACATTCTTGAAAGCTTCTAAGAGTAGATTTTAAGTATTCTCATCACCAAAAGAATAAGTATGTAAGGTAATGCATGTGACTAAATAGCACATGCTTTTTTTTTTTTTTTTTTTGAGATGGAATTTTGCTCTTATTGCCTAGGCTGGAGTGCAATGGCGTGATCTTGGCTCACTGCAACCTCTGCCTTCCAGGTTCAAGAGTTTCTCTTCCCTCAGCCTCCCGAGTAGCTGAGATTACAAGCATGTGCCACCATGTCTGGCTAATTTTTGTACTTTTAGTAGAAACAAGGTTTCACCACATTAGCCAGGCTGGTCTCGAACTCTTGACCTAGAGATACCCCCACCTGGAAGCCAGCAAAGAAAGAGACCTTACTCCTGCAACTGCAGGAACTGAATTCAGCCAGCAACCACAATGAGCATGAAAGAGTACTCTTCACCATAGTCTCCAGATAAGACCCCAGCCTGGCTGGCACCATGATTTCAGCCTTTTTATATGAAGTGTAACACACATTAGAGCACACTCAGACTCCTGACCTATATAACTGTGGTTTAACCAGGAGATTTATTTTAAGCCAATAGATTTTTAACACATTTTTGTACAGGAAAGCTAATACATTTGGCAGGTCTAAAATGTGTGTTTTGTGGCTGGTTGAAAAGTCATAGTTAAGGAATGATCTTCAACATCTTGTTGAGTTGTAGCAACAGTGGAAACCAACTTCAGTTGTAAACTCAAAAAAAAATGTCAAGTTATTGAGTGGGCTAGGTCAATCAGTTCATGCAACATGTACCAGAGAGCAATTGTACATTATATATTTAAACAAAGCAAAACTTTTATAGTATGAACTTTGCATTATAAAGTTTATCATCTGCAAAGAAAATGTGGTAATTGAATTTAGAGCCTGAGTTCGTTTTGAGTCTTTTCTCTATCATTTTGCAGATTGGCAGTTCTTGAGAAAAAAAAATTCTTAGCTTCAATTTTATCAGATAAGGAAATATATCTATGGGAATGGTTATTGTGAGCATTAGAATAATTTGTCAACCTTGACAATCAAGTAGATCACACATCTGGTTAAGAGTACCAACTTGACACATTCTAAAGATTTTTGGGATCTGAGAAAAACATTTTTTTTTGGAATTACCTTCTCTATTAAAAATATATTTGAGCTTAAGAATATGCCAATAATAACAATTTGGATCTTCTTTATTTTCCAGTGGCAATTTGAATAATGTGAAACTAAACAAAATTATGTATGTGAAAGTGTTTTGAAAACTGTAAATGTTCATAAATATGCATCACTGTTTATATTACTGTTACTATCATCATAACTTCTATTTTATGTGCCTTCAACAGGTTTTATAAGGCAGTACTCGATCTCCAGCAAAACGTTGCCCCCATAACTATTTCTGGAGTGACATAGTCTCCATTGGGTGAGTATGATTTTATTTCACTTTTGACCTCATTTACCTCACAATGGGCCATACAGGTAGGTGCCTTGATGTAATGTATCCAGACAATTTTTTACTCTTTTCTGCCCTTTGCTATTTCTGATAGATACTAAAGTAGTTTGCATCTCAAAATGTCTAGCAGTCTTTTACATGAAATAACTAATTCTACTTTTTTCCGTTAACCATCTACTTCTCTTATCACCAAATAACTTACGCATTATTCCGTAGAGGTCTGTATAAGGAGCACCTTCAAGGAACAAAGCTATACTTTTCAATATGTTCTCTTTGATCGGTAAACTGTCTTTGCTATTACGGTAAAGATTGTCCGGGCTGGGTTCTGTTAGGATCAATTCCTTTCTAGGCATTTTAGCTCACCTTACGTAGATTTCTGTTTGACTTTAGCCACCAGTTTTCTAGAGGTGACAGATTCTTGGGACTATAAATAACTTAAAGTCAATATAATATAAAAATATACCATATTATTATATAAAATATAATTTTATATAAAATTAAATTCAATGAAGCCAAATAA
>NW_012108430.1:578087-590738 GCF_000951045.1 Mandrillus leucophaeus | reverse complement strand
ATGGTACACATGTACCATATTTTCTTTATCCAATCTGTGATTGATGGACATTTGGTTGACTCCATGTCTTTTCTATTGTGAATAATGCTGCAATAAACACACCTCTGCATGTGTCTTTATGGTAGAATGATTTATATTCCTCTGGGTATATATCCAGTTATAGGATTGCTGGGTCAAGTGCTATTTCTGATTTAGCTCATTAGAGAATCACTACACTGCTTTCTGCAATAGTTGAACTAATTTATGCACCCACCAATAGTGTATAAAAGTGTTCTTTTTTCTCCACAACCTTGCTATCATCTGTTATTTTTTGACTTTTTAGTAATAGCCATTGTGACTGGTATGATATAGTATCTCATTGTGGTTTTTATTTGCATTTCTCTAATAATTAGTGATATTAACCTTTTATTTATATACTTGTTTATTGACTGATTGTGTTGGAGCTACTTGGTCTCCCTTTCTTCGTGTTCTTTTAGGCTTATAAAATGTTATAAGGTTTGTCATGCAAAATGCCAGAAACTCATGCATGACCACCACTAGTTTACTAAACGTGTTTGAAAGAGCAATTACTCTATAGCGAGACCATTTATAACCCCAACTGAAATATCCAAAAACATTAATTCAAGGACTTTGAGAACAGAGGGAGTTTGGGTGAACCTGAAGCAGGTTTCAACTGATCAGAAGGCAAAAATTTTATTCTTGAGTTTGAATCTTGGCTCTAAGTACAAGTTATTTTATCACTTTTAGAAAATGCCAACATTTTTAGACCTCTGTGTCCTCACCTAGTAAACAAAAATAATCTTATGTGTATAATCTACTTATAGGGATAACGATTAGAAAATAAAGATTTGAACGTTCTCTGTTGAGTGGAGGTGGAATTATAAAAGTGGCATAATGCCTTGGTATCAATATATTCATTATAAATATATTAAGTAATATTAATTATGTATTATCTATTATTTAATATATGTTTTGTTAAGTAATTATACTTCATATAATGGTTACAGTAAAATATATACTTTAGATATAGATTGATGCACATGAAAGATTTGATATCAAAGAACAGAGCCAGCATAAAAAAAGGCTAATAGGAGAAGAGATAAAGCTAGAATGAGAAAGCAATCACAAGGATGTGTTTAACACAAAACCCTGTCACATGTTCTGGATTCCTCACTGACTTAACTTTGTGTAAAAAGCTAATCTTCTCTTTCCACATTTCTGCACTTTTAGTTATTATTAATATATTACTACTTATCTAGACCTAATTTTTCTTATTTGTAAAATATAGGCAATTGGAACAGATCCTAGATGCTATAATAGTTATAAGAAACTCTAATCTTACAAAATGTTTGGGAATGCAAAGGATTCTTTGTTAAACAGTTTGGGAAACACTTATACCCCCATATTGAAGCTACATAACTTATATTTACATTCACATACTAACAGAAGTGAGAATAACTGAAGTAAAGAAACCTGTTTGTATTTGCTTAACCTAGCTCTTATGAAAGTGACACTTATTACGACTTTAACCCCACTCCTAGCCTTTCCTCTTACTATTTTAGTGCAAAGTCAGCCAGCACCTGCTTTCCTTTGCCTGAGGACTTTCCTTGTCCTTAGCCCCAGTGTTTTTCATGCTCATAAATGGGCCAGAAATGCAAAGGAATTAACCCCAATGCCAACCTCAGCATCCCTTTACAGGAGTTGCTGTGCTGGTATTCAATATCCTTCATATACTGAGGGGTGTGCATGACACCAGCTTCTAGAGATTCCCCAAGAAATAAGCTTCAATTACCCTCAGTGAAATTTGGGCCCATAATGTGTTCTTTAGACTGGTATTCCTTCCTTGTCTGTTCTTTCTGATTTTATCACAAGGCCCCAAATAAGCAATTTCCACTCAAGGCTGGCTTGGAGTGTGGTGGGAGTAGAATCAAAGTTAAGACACACATTTGGAAAGTAGTTCGATACAATATCTTAGTGCTCCACATTCAATGATCTACATATATTTAGAGATTATTTCTGGCAGTTTCGGGGCACAAGCCTCCAGAACCTGTCTTCTATGTGTCACTTAATAAATGTTTGCTGAATAAATTAATTTCTGCAGAGGGCAATACCAATAACCTTTCTTGACAAAGGAAAAAGCATAAATTCAGAAGACACCACTTTTAATTTTTTCCTATCTCTTCAGACACTTAATGTACATATAGGCTGTGTGCTGGCTGGCTGTTCACTGTCTCCTTGATTGGTCAGTATTACTTGGCCTCTTAGTATCTCCCGGGATGCAATATCTCCAGGGATGCAATAAACACACCTCTTAAAAGCTCTCACTTACAAGAGCTTTTGTCTTACATTGTCTCCAGGGATGCAATATCTCAATGTCATTTCTTCCCTCTCCACATTTTCAGTTTGGAGAATACGTAAGAAGCTTTCAGTTCCTCTATGTCCTTTCAATTCACTTTCAACAACTGGAGGAAATGGCTCTCATTAAATCCAATAATAATGCCACTCATTGAGAGTCTACCCTTTGCACCATGATGTGTGTATACACACACACACACACACACACTCAATCTCATTAAATCTTCAAGGAAGTCATAAGGAAATATTGTTAGCTCATTTGGCAGATAAAAAAATGGACTTAGAGATTTTAAGTAATTCTTCTCAAAGTCACATAACTATTTAGTGGCAGAGACAGATTTCTAAATGAAGCATGGAGGACCCCAAAGTTCATCTCTTACTCTCAATACTATTTGCCTCCTATGAGTTATTTAGCTCTTTTATTATTGTTTTAAGTAGCATTCATTAGTGTGCCTTTAATAAAAAATTTGTAAGAGCAAAATGACTCACATTTATCTTGTTCATATAGCTTCAATATACTTTTACTTTAAAAAAATTCAGACTTATTGACACATAATTTACAAATGGCAAAACTGCTTCCTTTTAAATGTATAGTTAAAAGAGCTTTGATAAGTGGTTTAAATCTTGATTAGAAAAAAGCAGAAGTGGGCTGGGCGTGGTGGCTTACGCCATAATCCCAGCATTTTGGGAGGCCGAGGCAGGCAGATCACCTGAAGTTAAGATTTCAAGACCAGTATGGCTAACATGGTGAAACCCTGTTTCTACTTAAAATACAAAAAAATTAGCTGGAGGTGGTAGTGTGCGCCTGTAATCCCAGATACTTGGGAGTCTAAGTCAGGAGAATCACCTGAACCCTGGAGGCGGAGGTTGCAGTGAGCCGAGATTGTGCCACTGCACTACAACCTGAGCAACAAAAGCGAAATTCCATCTTAAAAAATAGAAAAAAGCAGAAGTGATTTCAAATATTATGTCTATAATTTGTGACTATGGCAAAGTATCTAAAATATTCTAAGCCTAAATTTGTTCATCCTTAGAATGATGTAAATAATATATATTTTATATTTGTTTCTAACCAAAGTTTCTAGTAATGAGATTTAGGATAACAAAGTAATACTTCTGTAGACTGTGTGTGTGTGTGTGTGTGTGTGTGTGTGTGTGTGTGTGTTTGTCTCTGTGCCCAGAAAGAGTTAATCGAAATTTAACGTTTCCCATTGAGAAAAATTTAGAAATGAGGACAACCTTGCTGATTTGCTGATTGATTGATTGCTAGAGTCAAGGTGACTTTTAATTGAAGTGCTTAATTAATTTCATTCATGAGCTGAGCAACGCTACATGTCCTCGAAAGTGAGGAGTGGGGCAGAGATCCCTGAGTTTTCAAGTGTCCATAGTTCTGCTTCATAGCACATCAACTTCCTTCCCTTTCCTGCCTTACTATATATAACTTTGTCTCCTCTGTTAGCTTATTCCTTATTGGAAAGAAGGGGCTTTGTGAAGCTTGGGGTCTTAACCACATATATTATGAAAATATTATTTCCCTGGTCTATGGCAGCATTTCTCCACATCCCAACTCCTCTAAGCTTTACAAACTGTCTTAAAGTACCACTAAAGACATTTTACATTTTCCTGATGTTAAACATTTATTGCTAATAATAGTTATCAGTCATTGCTGTCTTATTTTGTGTCATTAGGCAAAATACAAGACATGTTCTTTAGTACAATATGAGTTTGTTCCATGTTCATATTTGATAATAGATACAGTTGTGTATCAGAAATTCAAATGAGAGAGAGAGAGAGAGAGAGAAAGAAGGCAGAGTAGAAAGTTCCACCAGTTGCCCCTCCACCAAGGACATCAAGTTAACAACTGTCTACCCAGATGAAATACCTTCATAAGAACCAAAAATTAGGTGAGCACTCTCATAGTATCTACTTTTATCTTCCTATCACTAAAAGAGGCACTGAGGCCAGACATGGGGGCTCATGCCTATAATCCCAGCACTTTGGGAGGCTGAGGTGGGCAGATCACCAGAGGTCAGGAATTTCAGACCAGCCTGGCCAAAGTGGTGAAATCCCATCTCTACTAAAAATACAAAAATTATCGGGGCATGATGGCAGGCACCTGTAATCCCAGCTACCCAGGAGGCTGAGGCAGAAGAATCGCTTGAATCCAGGAGGCAGAGGTTGCAGTGAGCTCAGATCATGCCATTGCACTCCAGCCTGGGCAACAAGAGAGAAACTCCATCTCAAAAAAAAAAAAAAAAAAAAAGGGGCACTGAAGAGATGGGAAAAAACATTTGTGAATTCCTGATGCCACCTTTCCCCCACCCCTGTCAGTTGTGACTGGTGCAGAGAGCATCTCTGGGCACTAGGAAAGAGAGAATACAGCAATTGTGAGGCATTGAACTCAGTGCTGTTCTGTTAGAGCAGAAAGGAAAACTGATCCAAACACAGTCAAAGCCTGTCCACAGAGGAAGCATTTAAACCAGCCCTAGCAAGAAGGGAATCACCAATTCCAGTGGTCCAAACT
Source organism: Mandrillus leucophaeus (assembly GCF_000951045.1). NCBI lineage: Eukaryota > Metazoa > Chordata > Mammalia > Primates > Cercopithecidae > Mandrillus > Mandrillus leucophaeus. The sequence goes on along the minus strand of NW_012108430.1, from coordinate 585,859 downwards.
TGAATGCTTGTAAACCTTGCCACCAAGGACTTTGTGTCTCCAAGTAAACTTGAAAGGTAACTTGAAATTGCAACTCTTATGCAATTCCTAGTGCTGAACTAGGCCCAGAGACAGTGGATTAGGGGGCATGTGACAGGCTGAGGCACCAGCTGGGGCAGCCAAGGGAGTGCTGGTGTTACTCCTCCTGTAACCCCAGGATGCACAGCTCAAAGCTCCAGAAAAGAAGCCTGTTTTTCCACTTGAGGAGAAAAGAGGAAATAGTGGGGAGGACTTTGTCTTGCATCTAGGATGCAAGATGCAGCAGGACAGGCACCAGTCAGATTAACAAGGCACACATTCCAGGATGTAGCTCCCAGAAGACATTTGTAGAAACACCTTGGGCCAGAAGGGAACCTGCTGCCTTGAAGGAAAGAACCTCAGCTGGCAGCATTCATCATCTACTAACTGAAGAGCCTTTGGGTCCTTAATAAGCAGCAGCGATACCCAGGTCCTACATGGAGGGCCTTGGATGAGCCTCTGAGATTTGCTGGCTTCAGGTACCAGCATGGCCACAGGGGAGTAGAGAATCAAGAGAGCTCTTGGCATCTCTGATTCCAGGACTTGCCTCTTCAATGGCATTTCTGTACCTGGCCTGGTCAGAGGGGATCCCACTCCCCTGAAGTGTAAGTTCCAAGTCTGGCAGCATTCACCACAAGCTGACTTGGGAGAACTTGGGCTTTAAAGGAATGTCGATGGTAGTCTGGCAGTACTCCTTGTGATTTGGGGTAGCGGTAGCTGTAGGATGAGGCTAGTCTTCCTTTGGAAATGGGAGGGATGAGTTGGAAGAGCTGTATCTTATGGTTGGAGTGCCAGCTCAGCCACAATAGAACAGAATACTAGGTCAACTTCTAAGGTTTTTGACTCTAGACCCTGACTCCTGGAAGGCACTTTTGGACCCACTCAGGGACTGGGGACCTTGCTGCCCTGAAGGAAGAAATACAGGGCTGGCTAGCCATCTACTGATTGTAGAGCCCCAGGGCCTTGAATGAACATAGGCAGTATCCAGGGAGTGGTTATAGCAGGCCTTGAGTGGGGGGACCCAGTGCTGTGCTGGCTTCAGGTTTGACCCAGTACAGTCATATTGGTGGTGGCCACAGAAATTCTTGCATCACTCCATCCCTAGGTTTAGGTGGCTTAGAACAGAGAGAGAAAGTTCATTAGTTTTAGAGAAAGTAAAGAAAGAAAACAGATGTATCTGTGTGGTAATCCAGAGAATTCTCCCAGATCTTGTACAAGACCTTCAAGGTGGTACCTCATGAGTCTGCAAGAACTATAGTGTTACTGAGGTTGGGGAGCCTCCTGAAGCAGATACAGCTTAGATCATAAAACCCAAGTTCTTTCAAATATCTGGAAAGCCTTCCCAAGAAGGATTATTGCAAATAAGACCAGAGAGTGAAGACTACAATAAATAGCTAACTCTTTAATGTCCAGACACCAAAGAACATCTGGTAGCATCAACACTGTCCAGGAAAACATGACTATACCAAATGAACTAAGTAAGGCACCAGGGACCATTCCTGGAGAAACAGAGGTATGTGACCTTTTAGACAGATAATTTAAAATAACAGCGTTGAGAAGACTCAAAGAAATTCAAGATAACACAGAGAAGGAATTTGGAAATGTATCAGATAAATTTAACAAAGAGATGAAAATAATTTTTAAAAATCAAGGAGAAATTCTGGAGCTGAAAAATTCAATTTGCATACTGAAGAATGCATCAGAGTTCTTTAATAGCAGAATATATCCAGCAGAAGAAACAATTAGTAAGTTTAAAGACAGGATATTTGAAAATATACAGTAAGAGGAGACAACTGTCAAAATAATAAAAAACAATGAAGTATGCCTACAGAATCTATAAAATAGCCTCAAAAGGGTAAATCTAAGAGTTATTGGCTTTAAGAAGGAGGTAGAGAAAGAGATAAGAGCAGAAAGTTTATTCATAGGGATAAAAACCAAGAACCTTCCAAACATAGAAAAATACATCATTATCTAAGTACAAGAGGGTTATAAAATACCAAGCAAATATAACTCATAGATGACTATCTGAAGACATTTAATAATAAAACTCCCAAAGGTCAAAAATAGGGAAAGGATCCTGAAAACAGCCAGAGAAAAGAAACAAATAACATACATGGAGCTCCAATATATCTGGCAGCAGACTTTTCAATGGAAATTTTAAGGACCAGGAGAGAGTGGTATGATATATTTAAAGTGATAAAGGAAAAAAAACTCTTACCCTAAAAAAGTATATCTGATGGAAATTTCTTTAAACCTGAAGCAAAAATAAACACTTTTCAAAACAAACAAATGGTAAGAGATTTCATGAATATCAGACCTGTCCTACAAAAAATGCTAAACAGAGTACTTCAGTCAGAAAGAAGAAGACATCAATGAGCAATAAATAATTACCTGAAGGTACGAAACTCACTGGTAATAGTAAGTATACAGAAAAACACAGAATATGCTAACACTGTAACTATGATATATATACTGCTTTTATCCTAAGTATAAAGACTAAATGATGAATGAATAAAAAATAATAACTATAACAACTTTTCAAGACATAGTTCAATAAGATATAAATAGAAACAACAGAAAGTTAAAAAATTGGGGCATAAAGTTAAGGTGTAGAGTTTTTATTAGTTTTCTTTTTATTCAATTATCTGTTTGCTTTTGCAAGTAGTGTTAAATTGTTGTCAGGTTAAATCCCGGGTTATAAGATAGTATTTGCAAGCTTCATGGTAAGCTCAAACCAAAAATCATGCAACAGATACACAATAAATAACAGGCAGGAAACTAAATCATATCACTAGAGAAAATTTCATTCACTAGAGGAAGACAGGAAGAAAAGAAAGAAGGAAAACCACAAGACAACAAGAAAAAAAAAATAAATGGTAGTAATAAGTCCTTGTTAATAATAACTTTGAATATAAATGAACTAAACTCTTCAATCAAAAGATAGACTGGGCTGAATGGATGAAAAAGCAGGACTCATTGATTTATTGCATATAAGAAACATAGTTCACCTATAAAGACACATATAGACTGAAAAATAAGGAATGGAAATAGATATCGCATGCCAATGGAAACCAAAAAAGAGCAGAAGACACTATACTTACATCACACAAAATAGATTTCAAGTCAAAAACTGTAAGCAGAGACAAAACTCACTATATAATGGTAAAGAGGCCAATTCAGCGAGAGAATATAACACTTTTAAATATATATGAACTGAACACTGAAGCACCTAGATAAGTAAAGAAAATTGTTAACACTAAGCAAAGAGGTAGGCCGCAACACAATAATGGCTGGAGATCTCAACACCACACTTTGAGCACTGGACAGATCGTTCAGACAGAAAATCAGACTTCATCTGCGCTATAGACCAAACTGATGTAACAGATATTTACAGAAAATCTCATACAATATTTGGAGAATACATATCCCTTTCCTGATCGCATTCTTAAAGATGGACCATATATTGGGTCACAAAATAAGTTTGAAAACATTTTAAAAAATTGAAATAATATCAAGCATCTTCTTGGAACACAATGGAATAAAACTAGAAATTAATAACAAAAGGAATTTTGGAAACTACATTAATAGCATGGAAATTAAACAATATGCCCCTGAAAGACCAGGTTTGTGTTTGGGGGTCAATGAAGAAATTAAGAAAGAAATGAAAAACTTAGTGAAACAAATGATAAAGGAAACACAAAATACCCAAACCTATGTGATACAGCACAAACAGTACTAATTGGGAAGTTTATAGCTATAAGTGCCTAGGTCAATAAAGGAGGAAAACCATCTCATACCAGTCAGAATGGCTGTAATGTAAACTTGTATTTTAGTTTCAGAGGTACATGTGCAGATTTGTTATACAGGTAAATTGCACATCATGGGGGTATGGTGTACAAGTTTTTTCTCATCCAGGTAATAAGCATAGTACACAATAGTTAGTTTTTCAATCCTCAACCTCTTCCCACCCTCTACCCTCAAGTAGGCTATGGTGTCTATTGTCCCCTTTGTTGTGTCCATGTCTGATTAATGTTCTGCTCCCACATATAACTGAGAACATGTGGATTTGCTTTCCTGTTCTTGCCTTAGTTTGTTTAGACTAATGGCGTCCAGTTGCATTCATACTGCTGCAAAGGACATGATCTCATTCTTTTTTATGGCTATATAGTATTTTATGTTGTATATGTACCACATTTTCCTTATCCATTCCACCACTGATGGACACCTAGGTTGATTCCATGTCTTTGCTATTGTGAATAGTGTACTGCGATGAACATTCACGTACATTTGTTTTTATGGTGGAACGATTTGCATTCCTTTGGTTATATATACTCAGTAATGGGATTGCTGGGTAGAATGGTAGTTCTGTTTCAAGTTCTTTGAGAAATTGCCAAACTGTCTTTCACAATGGCTGAACTAATTTATGGATTTTCCAGCTTATCTGACAACCTTTAGAACTATTTTCTCACATGTGCAACCAGTAAAACGTAAATTTTCAATTTTGCCACCTGTCAGGCCAAAAGTTATAGGTATTCAAATATCACCCAATGACACTTCCATCTTTAGTTGGAATGGATTGCTTTCTAGCTTATCTTTACTTTGGGTGAAACTACAGTTCTATTAATTTTTTAAAAAATAATGTTTTGTCTGAACTTCATAATTTGTATCTATGTGAGGGTTATTCTGACCAAGTTACTCCACAATTACTGGAAGCTGAATTTTCATTGCTCAAATTTTTGTAATCCTATACATATTCCCTTGCAGTCAATATAATTTTCTTTGCCTATGGTTAGGTGGAAATTTAACTTCAGTCTATGTAACTAAGGTGTTTAAAGGAAAACACAGTAGAAATTGAGTAGGCCAAACTATATTCAATAATTTCACAAGAATCTGTTAATTATACATACAAACAACTAGTGATTTTTCTATTTTCCAAATTGTTCTTAAGACTAGAAAATATCCACTAATTATTTTTATATGGCTCCAAAAACCCAGAATTGTTGTCTCCCTTTTTGATTTTAACTATTTACCCATGATTTCCTTTTCTTTATAATTATGGTATATTTTGGACTTTATCTCAGAAAAAAAAAAATTTGCAATGTCAGAGTAATCACTTTAGTAAGCAGGTCTGGGGTGTTGGGGGTGAAATGAAAATAAAGGATAAGACAAACGGCTTATATATTGTGTTGTCTGGAAGCTCTCAAACATCACTTTTGGTTACTACCTTGTCTTTTTTATAGACTACTAAAAAGATTGTCGAGGAGGTCTCATTTAGTGAAAAATTGAGGCTCACTTTACTTTTAGCTCAAAGGATCATTATATGTCTGCACTTACTCTCAAAAGCAGAAATACGCAAAAATTAAATAAATAAATAGATAGATAAATAAATAAATAAAATGATAGCAAGTGTAGTTCTAAAAACCCATACATGAATTTGTGACATGTACTGATTACTTCTAGTGCCAAATGGGTCAAACTGAATGAGCTGATCCTCAGACTTTATAGATTCAATGGGGCAGTGGAGGTGGGACTGCTGTGCAAATATCAAAGTCTCTTTTTATAAGAGAATATAAAAATACTATTTCTGTTCTTCCTTTGACATTTCCTCTGTTCTCTGTAGGCATGGTAATGGCAGCTCTAGCTTAGTGTTGACAAATACAAGGGAAAATAAATGGTAGTGCAGTATAAACCCAAACACCACAAAAATCATGATCAAAGAAATCAAAGGTGAGTAGGTGTTTGGTCTTTTTATATCTATTACTTAGGATCAATATGTTAAGTCCACAAAACTCTAGAGTCTATGTTTTGGAAAATGGTCTATAAGATGGGATATTAAGAAAGAGTATTAAAATAATGTAAGTTATGCGTTGATCATTGTTTATGTAATCTGAAGAAGTTAACATTAACAGACAATGAATTAAGCATAAAATGTCGCTGATCCTTTTCTATGGTAGGCAGTCTCTAAATGACTTCCAGCAATCCCTGCTTTCTAGTATCCATTCCCTCATGCATATAGTCTCCTCACTTTGAGTAGGCGCTGGACTACTGACTTCTAACCAATAGAGGTAATGAGATTTTACTTTTGAGGTTAGGTTACAAAAAGATCCTGTTTTTTGTGTGCACATCTTTCTGTCTCTTTTTCTTTTTTAAAGTCCTCACTCTGGGAGGTGTAATCTAACATACTATTAGCTACTCTATGGAGAGTCTCATGTGGCAAGAAATTGAAGTCTCCGGCCAACAGCCAGTTAGGACCTATGGCCTGACAATACTCACATGAATGTACTTGTAAGACAATCTTTTCTTGGTCAAAACTCGAGATGACTGTAGCCCTAACTGACCCTTTTCATCCTTGTGAGTAAGGTTGAGCCAGAATTATAACAAAACCACTCCCAAAATCCTGACTCAGAAACTGTTAAATAATAAATATTGTTTTAAACTACTATGTTTTAGGGAATTTGAAATGAATGCTGCAATGGATAGCAAAAAATGCTGCTTTATTAAGCATCACCTAGATTTCCTTAGTTGAACACAATAAGTACACATTAATAATCAAGGTAACCTCATTTCTGTTATATTGGCAGCTGAAAACTAAGATTGTGTAGAATGGTTTTCAGGTGGAGGAGCTGCAACAGATAAGGTTAGTGATAATAGCAAAAAAGCAAACATTCATTCATTTAAAAAATACTAAGCATCTATCATTTTCCAAAATTTATGAAGAGCTCTCTAAAAGCATAGCACTTGCTATCATGAATATTTCAGACTAATAACAAGCAGAGATAATTATAGTATAGTGTTATGAATGGGGTGCAAGAGAAAACTTCCTGTAATGAATGGTTGATGAGTTTCAAGATTATAATCAAGAAACAGCTAATGACAGTTATTCTCCAATATGACGATAGTAAGTTGATATATAACATGAAGAAGGAAAGAAGACAGAATTAGGTAAGAAAACAAGTTCCCAAACATGGGATTAACAAGAAAATGCATAAAAATCATTTGATCTTAGTAAATAAATTGGTAAATAGTTCAATATATCTATAGATTTTTGTAACTGAGATAAAGGATAATTCTAATGAACCTACTTTGGAGGGTTGCAGGAAGGCTCAAGAAGATCACAGATGACTAGATGCACTTAGCAAAAGAACTGATTACACATATATTTATTACATTACTAATAATTTACTAAAACCAAGACACTCTGAAAGAAATGACAATATGAAAGTCAGGAACTATCCTTAAGAAACTTATTGAAATGAAACACAGAAATAAAAAAGTGGTTAGCAAAAATAACCACTACAGTGAGCCAATGCATAGTTGATCAACATTTTCTCATCAATGCTCAAGAAAGTTGGGGACACACTTCTAGAGTATGATCATGGATCATTTTATAGAAGATTGATGTAACTCACTTGAAATTAACACAATACTTATTGAGTACCCTGGAATAACACCAACTCCAGGCACTGAGGATATAGTAATTATCAAGTTATATAAGACGCCTGACTTCAAGGAGTTTACTAGATTACTTTAAAAATAGTATTTATGTTGGTTTATGGACTTATTAAAATCTAGATTTGAAATCTGGGGTCATCAATTATTTGGCACAAGACTTTGGCCAGTTCAGTTGAAAAATCAAAGTCTTATTTCCTCACATATAAAATATGATAAATAGCACTTACCTTGTATTGTTCTTGATAAGCTTTAATGAGATAAAA
>NW_012108430.1:568840-574262 GCF_000951045.1 Mandrillus leucophaeus | reverse complement strand
AGTAATAAGTCCTTGTTAATAATAACTTTGAATATAAATGAACTAAACTCTTCAATCAAAAGATAGACTGGGCTGAATGGATGAAAAAGCAGGACTCATTGATTTATTGCATATAAGAAACATAGTTCACCTATAAAGACACATATAGACTGAAAAATAAGGAATGGAAATAGATATTCCATGCCAATGGAAACCAAAAAAGAGCAGAAGACACTATACTTACATCACACAAAATAGATTTCAAGTCAAAAACTGTAAGCAGAGACAAAACTCACTATATAATGGTAAAGAGGCCAATTCAGCGAGAGAATATAACACTTTTAAATATATATGAACTGAACACTGAAGCACCTAGATAAGTAAAGAAAATTGTTAACACTAAGCAAAGAGGTAGGCCGCAACACAATAATGGCTGGAGATCTCAACACCACGCTTTGAGCACTGGACAGATCGTTCAGACAGAAAATCAGACTTCATCTGCGCTATAGACCAAACTGATGTAACAGATATTTACAGAAAATCTCATACAATATTTGGAGAATACATATCCCTTTCCTGATCGCATTCTTAAAGATGGACCATATATTGGGTCACAAAATAAGTTTGAAAACATTTTAAAAAATTGAAATAATATCAAGCATCTTCTTGGAACACAATGGAATAAAACTAGAAATTAATAACAAAAGGAATTTTGGAAACTACATTAATAGCATGGAAATTAAACAATATGCCCCTGAAAGACCAGGTTTGTGTTTGGGGGTCAATGAAGAAATTAAGAAAGAAATGAAAAACTTAGTGAAACAAATGATAAAGGAAACACAAAATACCCAAACCTATGTGATACAGCACAAACAGTACTAATTGGGAAGTTTATAGCTATAAGTGCCTAGGTCAATAAAGGAGGAAAACCATCTCATACCAGTCAGAATGGCTGTAATGTAAACTTGTATTTTAGTTTCAGAGGTACATGTGCAGATTTGTTATACAGGTAAATTGCACATCATGGGGGTATGGTGTACAAGTTTTTTCTCATCCAGGTAATAAGCATAGTACACAATAGTTAGTTTTTCAATCCTCAACCTCTTCCCACCCTCTACCCTCAAGTAGGCTATGGTGTCTATTGTCCCCTTTGTTGTGTCCATGTCTGATTAATGTTCTGCTCCCACATATAACTGAGAACATGTGGATTTGCTTTCCTGTTCTTGCCTTAGTTTGTTTAGACTAATGGCGTCCAGTTGCATTCATACTGCTGCAAAGGACATGATCTCATTCTTTTTTATGGCTATATAGTATTTTATGTTGTATATGTACCACATTTTCCTTATCCATTCCACCACTGATGGACACCTAGGTTGATTCCATGTCTTTGCTATTGTGAATAGTGTACTGCGATGAACATTCACGTACATTTGTCTTTATGGTGGAACGATTTGCATTCCTTTGGTTATATATACTCAGTAATGGGATTGCTGGGTAGAATGGTAGTTCTGTTTCAAGTTCTTTGAGAAATTGCCAAACTGTCTTTCACAATGGCTGAACTAATTTATGGATTTTCCAGCTTATCTGACAACCTTTAGAACTATTTTCTCACATGTGCAACCAGTAAAACATAAATTTTCAATTTTGCCACCTGTCAGGCCAAAAGTTATAGGTATTCAAATATCACCCAATGACACTTCCATCTTTAGTTGGAATGGATTGCTTTCTAGCTTATCTTTACTTTGGGTGAAACTACAGTTCTATTAATTTTTTAAAAAATAATGTTTTGTCTGAACTTCATAATTTGTATCTATGTGAGGGTTATTCTGACCAAGTTACTCCACAATTACTGGAAGCTGAATTTTCATTGCTCAAATTTTTGTAATCCTATACATATTCCCTTGCAGTCAATATAATTTTCTTTGCCTATGGTTAGGTGGAAATTTAACTTCAGTCTATGTAACTAAGGTGTTTAAAGGAAAACACAGTAGAAATTGAGTAGGCCAAACTATATTCAATAATTTCACAAGAATCTGTTAATTATACATACAAACAACTAGTGATTTTTCTATTTTCCAAATTGTTCTTAAGACTAGAAAATATCCACTAATTATTTTTATATGGCTCCAAAAACCCAGAATTGTTGTCTCCCTTTTTGATTTTAACTATTTACCCATGATTTCCTTTTCTTTATAATTATGGTATATTTTGGACTTTATCTCAGAAAAAAAAAATTGCAATGTCAGAGTAATCACTTTAGTAAGCAGGTCTGGGGTGTTGGGGGTGAAATGAAAATAAAGGATAAGACAAAAGGCTTATATATTGTGTTGTCTGGAAGCTCTCAAACATCACTTTTGGTTACTACCTTGTGTTTTTTATAGACTACTAAAAAGATTGTCGAGGAGGTCTCATTTAGTGAAAAATTGAGGTTCACTTTACTTTTAGCTCAAAGGATCATTATATGTGTCTGCACTTACTCTCAAAAGCAGAAATACGCAAAAATTAAATAAATAATAAATAAATAGATAAATAAATAAATAAATAAAATGATAGCAAGTGTAGTTCTAAAAACCCATACATGAATTTGTGACATGTACTGATTACTTCTAGTGCCAAATGGGTCAAACTGAATGAGCTGATCCTCAGACTTTATAGATTCAATGGGGCAGTGGAGGTGGGACTGCTGTGCAAATATCAAAGTCTCTTTTTATAAGAGAATATAAAAATACTATTTCTGTTCTTCCTTTGACATTTCCTCTGTTCTCTGTAGGCATGGTAATGGCAGCTCTAGCTTAGTGTTGACAAATACAAGGGAAAATAAATGGTAGTGCAGTATAAACCCAAACACCACAAAAATCATGATCAAAGAAATCAAAGGTGAGTAGGTGTTTGGTCTTTTTATATCTATTACTTAGGATCAATATGTTAAGTCCACAAAACTCTAGAGTCTATGTTTTGAAAAATGGTCTATAAGATAGGATATTAAGAAAGAGTATTAAAATAATGTAAGTTATGCGTTGATCATTGTTTATGTAATCTGAAGAAGTTAACGTTAACAGACAATGAATTAAGCATAAAATGTCGCTGATCCTTTTCTATGGTAGGCAGTCTCTAAATGACTTCCAGCAATCCCTGCTTTCTAGTATCCATTCCCTCATGCATATAGTCTCCTCACTTTGAGTAGGCGCTGGACTACTGACTTCTAACCAATAGAGGTAATGAGATTTTACTTTTGAGGTTAGGTTACAAAAAGATCCTGTTTTTTGTGTGCACATCTTTCTGTCTCTTTTTGTTTTTTAAAGTCCTCACTCTGGGAGGTGTAATCTAACATACTATTAGCTACTCTATGGAGAGTCTCATGTGGCAAGAAATTGAAGTCTCTGGCCAACAGCCAGTTAGGACCTATGGCCTGACAATACTCACATGAATGTACTTGTAAGCCAATCTTTTCTTGGTCAAAACTCGAGATGACTGTAGCCCTAACTGACCCTTTTCATCCTTGTGAGTAAGGTTGAGCCAGAATTATAACAAAACCACTCCCAAAATCCTGACTCAGAAACTGTTAAATAATAAATATTGTTTTAAACTACTATGTTTTAGGGAATTTGAAATGAATGCTGCAATGGATAGCAAAAAATGCTGCTTTATTAAGCATCACCTAGATTTCCTTAGTTGAACACAATAAGTACACATTAATAATCAAGGTAACCTCATTTCTGTTATATTGGCAGCTGAAAACTAAGATTGTGTAGAATGGTTTTCAGGTGGAGGAGCTGCAACAGATAAGGTTAGTGATAATAGCAAAAAAGCAAACATTCATTCATTTAAAAAATACTAAGCATCTATCATTTTCCAAAATTTATGAAGAGCTCTCTAAAAGCATAGCACTTGCTATCATGAATATTTCAGACTAATAACAAGCAGAGATAATTATAGTATAGTGTTATGAATGGGGTGCAAGAGAAAACTTCCTGTAATGAATGGTTGATGAGTTTCAAGATTATAATCAAGAAACAGCTAATGACAGTTATTCTCCAATATGACGATAGTAAGTTGATATATAACATGAAGAAGGAAAGAAGACAGAATTAGGTAAGAAAACAAGTTCCCAAACATGGGATTAACAAGAAAATGCATAAAAATCATTTGATCTTAGTAAATAAATTGGTAAATAGTTCAATATATCTATAGATTTTTGTAACTGAGATAAAGGATAATTCTAATGAACCTACTTTGGAGGGTTGCAGGAAGGCTCAAGAAGATCACAGATGACTAGATGCACTTAGCAAAAGAACTGATTACACATATATTTATTACATTACTAATAATTTACTAAAACCAAGACACTCTGAAAGAAATGACAATATGAAAGTCAGGAACTATCCTTAAGAAACTTATTGAAATGAAACACAGAAATAAAAAAGTGGTTAGCAAAAATAACCACTACAGTGAGCCAATGCATAGTTGATCAACATTTTCTCATCAATGCTGAAGAAAGTTGGGGACACACTTCTAGAGTATGATCATGGATCATTTTATAGAAGATTGATGTAACTCACTTGAAATTAACACAATACTTATTGAGTACCCTGGAATAACACCAACTCCAGGCACTGAGGATATAGTAATTATCAAGTTATATAAGACGCCTGACTTCAAGGAGTTTACTAGATTACTTTAAAAATAGTATTTATGTTGGTTTATGGACTTATTAAAATCTAGATTTGAAATCTGGGGTCATCAATTATTTGGCACAAGACTTTGGCCAGTTCAGTTGAAAAATCAAAGTCTTATTTCCTCACATATAAAATATGATAAATAGCACTTACCTTGTATTGTTCTTGATAAGCTTTAATGAGATAAAAATATTACAAATGCATCCTGCTCAGTGTTTGGTATTTATTAGACATGTAATACATTATTTTTATTTTTATGGATAAGTAATAGTTGTAAATATTTATGGGGTACATGTGATATTGTTATGCAAGTATGTAATGTATAATCATCAAATAGGGTAAATATGATATATGTCATCTCAAGCATTTATCATTTGTTTAAGAATATTCCAAATCTACTCTTTTAGGTATTTTGAAATATAAAGTAAATTATTATTAACTATAGTCACCCTATTGTGCTTGTGAACACTAGATCTTACTCATTTTATCCAGCTCAATTTTCTTGTACCCATTAACCATCCCTTCTTGATCCCCACCTTTCCACTACCCTTCCCAGGCATTGCTACAATCATTCTACTTTTTAGCTCCATGAGTTCAGTTTTTGTCTCTCACATGTGAATGAGAATAAGTGGTATATATATTACCTCTTAGGGGTGTGTTTATCAAGCATTTTTCTAGCTTGTAATAAGGTATCTTGCTCAAAGCTTTTAGCCAATAATATAGACACCTAGTGACTTTGAAGTGTGTTAAACACAAATGCCTTCAGA
>NW_012108430.1:565100-567860 GCF_000951045.1 Mandrillus leucophaeus | reverse complement strand
AACAGGACCACAGTAACTGCTCAAAAATATGTTAGCTATAATGAATGTGATACATTGCATCAGATTTTTAAAGATCTTTATATAATTATTGTCCTTTGTTATTTTTTAATTTATATTTATTTTTATTGTCCATATTTAAGGTATACAACATGATGTTTTGATATACATAGTGAAGTACTACAGACAAGCAAATTAACATATCCATTATTTAACATAATTGTGTGTGTGTGTATGTGGTAAGAGCATTTGAAATATACTCTTACAAAATTTTCAGGATACAATACAATATTATTAACTTTAGTCTTCATGCTGTACATTGTATCTCTAGCTTCACTCATCCTATCTAACTGCAACTTTGTATCATTTGGCTAACATCTCCTTTCCCTTCGCTTTCTTCCTTGATAATGACCATTCTACTTCCTGTTTTTATGTATTCATTAAAAAAAAATTCACAAATCAGTGATATCATGTGATATTTGTCTCTATGTGTCTGAATTATTTAATTTAGCATAATGTGTTCCAGGTTCATCCATGTTATTATTATTATTCCTTCAAAAAGTGGCTAAAAATAAAGTGTGTTTATGACATATTTTATTTTGCAATAAGCTTTTATAAACCACTGAGACCATAGCAGCCACTTAAAAAAATGTTTCATAGATCTTTGCAGATATAAAAAACAACTCTATTTTTCAAAGGTGGCAATACTAATTAATAAATACATCTTATTCTTATCCACTGTGAGTTTCAGTTATAATTACTCCTTTTCACCTTTCTTTATGTAGGTCTTTAGAACTGATCACATCTGTGTCCTTTCAGAGGCATTGGAATAGTTCATTGTTAGGAACCATGGTATTTCTTTCTGACACTGTAATTTACAATGACTACAGTAATCAGCCAGTAATCAGACTGTTATTAATGCTTCCAGGTTTTCTTTCAATCTCTCTAGGAAAGTCACATAAAAAATGGCAAGCCACTTTTTAATTTTCTTCTGATTATACAATGTCCATAATTCAGTTTGTTTTTCCCAAATACGTATGGCAGTTAGCACAGCTCCAATATTGTTTCAAGTGATTGCAGCTTTTCATAATAGTGTCATTTACTGAGAACATACTGGGTGCTAAATGGTATTTTTATCACACTAATACACTGATTTAACCTTAAAACAGCCCCATGAAGTAGGAACATTAGCCTTGTTTCACAACTGAGAAATTTAAAACACAGTGAGATTAAGTAACCTGCCCAAGGTAACACTTTTATTAAAATAAGAGGTATCTCAAGTATTTGAACACAGGCAATGGTCTGAGTGGTATATTCTAGTTTTATTTGCTTATTTGGATATATTATAAATGACTATAGATGAAATCATTCAAGAAAAGTAAACAGAAGATCTAGATAGCATCAAGTGAGGTAAATTGACATGACATTGTGGAATTATGTACAAATCACCACTTTCCAAAGGCACACAAAGAACATGTATTTAAAGATTTATGGTCTTCTTTTCTTTCAAAAATAGAAAAACCCATCCTCAAATTCATGTAGAATTTCAAGAATTCCAAAATCATTCAATTATTAAAAAAATAATTACTGGAGCAATGATGATGGCAAAATTGTAAAAAATGAAATCAGACTTCAACTTCACTCCATCTATAAGAATTAATTCAAAATCAATCAACAAACTAAGCATCAGAGCTAAAACTATAAAACTAGCAGAACAAACCTTAGGAGTAAATCTTCACAACCTAGGATTTCGCAATGGGTTCTTGAATTTAATACCATAAGTACAATTAACAAAAGAATGAATAAAGTGAACTTCACGCAATTTTTAAAAGTTGTATCTAAAGGAACATTCTTAAAGATGATACAGCGAATTCCCATATACACTTGACCTCATTTTATTTAATGTTAGTATCACAGATAATCATGGTACAATTGCTGAAATACTTAACAATGGTTCAACACTATTAAATAATATAGCTTTATTCAGAATTGACCAGTTTTGTTCTGTTTTCTATTCCAGGATCCTGCCCAGAATAAAATACTGCATTTTGTTATTACCGTTCTTTAGTCTTTTTCAGTCTGTGACATATACCAAGGCTTTCCTTGTATTTTTTTTAGAGATGGAGTCTCGCTCTATCACCCAGCTGGAATGCAATGGCATAATTTCAGCTCACTGCAACCTCCACCTCCCAGGTTCAAGCGATGCTCCTGCCTCAGCCTCCTGAGTAGCTGGGACTACTAGCGCATACCACCACGCCTGGCTAATTGTTGTTGTATTTTAGTAGAGACGGTGTTTCACTGTTTTGCCCAGGCTGGTCTTGAACTCCTGAGCTTAGACAATCCGACCACCTCGGCCTCCCAAAATGCTAGGATTACAGGAGTGAGCCACTGCGCATGGCTGTCTTTCCTTGTTTTTTAGTGGCCTTAACAGTTTTGAAGTTTACTTGTCATACATTTTGAATAGTATCTCTTAAATTGGGTTTGCCTGATGCTTTCTCAAGGTTAGACTAGGGTTAGGGAATTTGGAGAATAATAAAATAAATATGAAGTAACTTTTCCTTCACATCATGTTAAGCGGGTACCTTATATCAAAATGATGTATCACTAGAAACATTATTGATTACTTGTTAAGGCGATTGACTACTGGAAGCTCTTTCAGCTTGACTCTGTGTCCTTTCGACATGCTCCAATCTAGAATGTAATTTGTATTTTACTGACTTTTGCTTTACTTTTTGATGTTATAACTGAACTGATGTACTCCAC
>NW_012108430.1:562975-564840 GCF_000951045.1 Mandrillus leucophaeus | reverse complement strand
TGTATGTTATTTGTATATTTAGACATATCTTCATTTGTTGGCATCAAACACAGTCACAGAGGAGAAAGAGGAAACTTCTGGGAGAATTTTGGTCAGATTTATGTTCAGCAAAAATTGAGTTCCCCGGAGGAGGTAGTGAGTTAAACAGATGCTGTGGTGTCTGCCTTATCTCAGCCGCTGGGTTAATCATATCCTTAGAATGTGAGACACTGCAGTAACCATGTGCCAGAGTCTCATCCTCTAGTTAAATGTTCCTACCTTAGGAAGGCATATACATTTATTTCTCTGGCAAGACCATTTTCTTTTGCCCCGAAGTTAACCATGATCATCATTTGTTAGAACTGGATCCACTTCCCATTTTAATAAGCGCCTGTCAGTGTCTCTAAGAATGACTGTGAGGATCAGTGGAATAGCATTTCTGAACCACTGTGAGCTCCTGAAATGAAAGAATTTATATAAATGAAAAGTGATAGTTTCACTACTATAAAGGTGCCTTTGGATATTTCTACATGTATAAGCTGTGGGATCATGCAGGCCATATAGCTTTTCCATTTTCTCATTGAAGAATCTTTTCTGAGCTGGATACAAAGTACAGAATGACAGTCTGAAACAACACAGTATACCAGGATTGCCAAATCAATGCAGCTTCCTCAGTCAGATACATGAAGAAGAAGATTCATTTCATATGTCTAACAGGGTGAGAAGCAATGGATACCGTCTGTACTTGTAAAATATATTTTTATATGGACATACAAAGTTAATCAGAAAGTTACACATTGATTAGGTATCAATAGGGTCATTTTTTTTTTTTTTTGGTAATTAAGTGTATTATCTTCTATGCTGCAGAAAGCCTTTCTGAAATATTCTGCCTCTTTTTAAAAACAAACATGTTTTATTTGTATTGAAATTAATTGTATAAAATCAATTTCAATTACCAAAAAAGCAATATATTCTATATTAGTCATAGAAAAATTAACAAAATATTTATATTTTTAAGTTTTCCAGGTTTAGCTCATAAATAGAAAAAAGGGAGTTGCTATGGATTAAATTGTGTCCTCCCAAAATTCATATTCAGAATAGTGCCTTTAGGAGGTAATTAAGAATAAATGAGTTCGTAAGTGTGAGACCGTAATTAGATAGGGCTAGTGCCTTTATAGGACGAGGCGGGTATACTAGAGCTCTCCCTCTCTTCACCATGTAAGAACAAGGTAAGAAGGGAATTGTTGGGAAGCCAGGGAAAAAGCCTTTACGAAAAACTAAACCCTGCCAGAACCTTGATTTTTAACGTTCCAGCCTTCAGAACTGGAAGAAAGTTAATTTCTATTGTTTAAGCCACCTAATCTGTGGGATTTTGTTATGAAAGTCCTAGAATACTAAGACATTAGTAGATGTAATCATGGGAAAAAATAAGAGAATGCAGACAAGTTGTCTGTATCCATGTGTGGTGGCTAATCTATATGTCAACTGGATTGGATTAAGGGATGCATCAATACCTGGTAAAACATTATTTCTGGGTGTGTCTGTGAAGATCTAATCGGACGAGATTAGTATTTGTATCGGCAAACGGAGTAAAAAATCTTGCATTCTTCAATGCGGGTAGACATCATCTAATCTGTTGAGGGTCTGTATAGAAATAAAAGTTAGAGAAAGAGTGAATTTGACCACTCTGGATGAGCTGAGACATTCATCTTCTCTTTCTCTGCATCATCAGTGCTCTGGTTCTTGGGTTTTCAGACACAGACCAGGACTTTCATCATCAGCCCTTTAATTGTCAGACCTTTGGACTTGGACTAAATTATACTACTGACTTTACTGGTTCTTCAACTTGCAGACAGCAGATTGTGGGCTTCTTAGTCTTCTTAACC
>NW_012108430.1:558355-560850 GCF_000951045.1 Mandrillus leucophaeus | reverse complement strand
AAAAAAAAAGAGCTCAAATAACCAAAGCAATTCTAAGCAAAAAGAGCAAATTTGGAAGCATCACATCACCTGCCTTCAAATTATACTACAAGGCTATAGTAACCAAAACAGCATGGTGCTGGTATGAAAATAGACACACAGACCAATGGAACAAAATAGAGAATTCAGAAATAAAGCCAAGTACTTACAACCAATTGATCTTCTATAAAGCAGCAAAAACATACACTGGGGAATGGACAACAAAAAAACTTAAAACTCTTAAGAGTCAAAGGTCAGCTGTGAACTTTACTGTAACATTTTTTTAAAATGCATTATTTTCTCCTATGTGTCCTCAAATGTTATTTTTTGAAAGACTTGATAATTTAATACCTGTCAATTAGATTCATGGTGATAAAAAACGTTATAGTCAAAGCAACTTAACTGAAATGCTTTCAGAGCCACTAGCTCTGACCTGAAATCAAATAACAAATAAATGAATTGTGATACTTTCACTGTTATCTTATGAAAGAACTGATAGGTCTTCAAAGCATGAGTGTCAAACAGGGATTTTTCAGATGGAGAAATTATAAATGGCCAATAGATTCAATCAGAGGCCTATAGGTCATGATATTTAGTGATTAGTTGACTGCATATACATTACAAATTTTTCTACATATATCACATAAAAGAGAAAACCTATTTTAAGAGTTTCATTTTAATACTTTCAGTAGTTTCTAAATCACCTAAACTTTTGACATGGTTGCATTGAGTTGAAATTTGCTTCTATAATTAAATCTAGATCATGTTTTACATCAAAATTTACATTAAGCAAAGCCAAGTTACTGGAATTCTGATGTGTCAATGTGTTCTTGTATACTTTGAGATTTTCATCAATTTTCAAGCACCAATTCTCAATCATCATCACAGAAATAATACACAGGACCTTTAGCAATGCATGAAGATAAGAAAAAAATGTCAGACAGATGGAGTGCTTCATACATAGTGAATAAAAGCTACATATATTTCCATCGGTTTCCAGTTTATTCTTCAACAACAAAGCTCTGTACAGAGTGTGAAAAGATTGGATAAGTCACTTCTATTCTTATTGCAGTGGTGTTACCTCTGACCATACTATGAATTTGAACTGTCCCATAACAGAGGCACCCAGAGCATTGGAGAGCTTTGAGGTGTTGTTTTGAGAGTATATCTTCTTTGTTAAGTAAAAATACTTTCATTTTATTAATGCTTTATCTCTGAGTTTTCCGTTCACGTTGCA
This sequence comes from Mandrillus leucophaeus, assembly GCF_000951045.1. NCBI lineage: Eukaryota > Metazoa > Chordata > Mammalia > Primates > Cercopithecidae > Mandrillus > Mandrillus leucophaeus. The sequence continues at coordinate 559,595 of NW_012108430.1, read as the reverse complement.
TATATTAACATATGCGGTATTCTACCTTCTGCTTTAGACAAGGGTGTGTTCTTACACCTTTCAAAGGTTTGTTCATGTACTTGTGTTTCAGCTCTGAGAATACTGTTGCTTCATTTTTCTATCCTTAGCACTATCTTGCTTCTTTAATATTTTTTGTTGCAGCTTTCCTGTTTGCCCAAAACCATAGTTGCCCTGAAAGTCCAAATTTAGTTTGTATAAAAAAACACCACCAACAGCAATAAACAAGCAAAAAAATAAAAGCTGATAGGAGCAGACATACTTATTTAAATGCAAACTATGATACCTGCTAACCATATAACTTCAGTTAGCTAATTAATCTCTCTTAGATTCTGGGTTCTAATTTTAAAAGTTAGGATATCACACCTGTGAACAGCCTGGGAAAATCTCGCCTCCCATTTTGTCAGAGGTATTTGAACCAGAGCAGCTCCATTTTGAGTGAGGGCTAGGAAAATGAGGCTGGGACTTACTGGGCTGCATTCTCAGAAAGTTAGGCATTCCTAGCCTCTAGATGTTTTCAGTTCAGAGAACAAATTAATAATGTTTACTAAATAGACCCAGACTTGGCAGTGTCCAGATATCCTGGTATCTGGACACACAAAGACATTCCTAATTTTGCTTTAAAGAGAATATTGATTCTCGCAAAATATAGTAATTAAGAAAATTAATGCATTATCACAAACCCTTGTAGCAGAACATATCTCCCCATATATACAAGCATTGTACCTAGGGTAGGCGTGTTCCTCTTCTTACTTTCAGCAACGTCCTACTCTGTCTATGGAGTAGCTGTCCTTTCACCACTTTACCTTCTTAATAAACTTGCTTTTGCTTTGCACTGCGGACTCACCCTGAATTCTTTCTTGTGCAAGCAAGAACTCCCTTGGGGTCTGGATCAACATCCCTTTTCTGTAACAATTCTATTTCTAAAAAGATAACTACTAAGATACAAAGGCTACATACCTCCCTCACAAGGAATCTTCTTGGGGACAAAGGACAGACAGAATTCAATAATCCCTTTGCTACTGAGATAAATGCATATCTCATTGCCTTTTTTGGAAAGGTTAATAAGAAACTCAGAAGAATGCAACCATTTGTCTCTTATCTATCTATGACCTGGAAGTCCCCTCCCCACTTATTTCTTTTGGATATGAAAAACCACTAAGGGAAAGTAAAAGCTTCATTGAGGGGTTTATATAGATTAGATAATAAATAAGGTTACACA
>NW_012108430.1:556005-557680 GCF_000951045.1 Mandrillus leucophaeus | reverse complement strand
ACTATTGCTTCTGAATCTCTTTTAATTCTTCAACAGAAGTATTCAACATATACCTGATCAAAAACTTATGAGGCAGTGTTATAGTCTGAAGGTGTGTATCTCCTCCAAAATTTATGTTGATACTTAGTCCTAAATGCAGCAATATTAAAAGGTAGAGCTCTTAGTAGGTAATCTGGTCATCCTTATAAATGAATTATTGCCTTAAAAAAGGGGTTGAGGGGGCAAGTTTATCCCTTCTGTCTCTTCTGTCATGTAAAGACACAACATTCTTCCCCTCTGCAAGATGCAGCCTCAGGGGACCATCATGGAAGCAGAGAGTAGCCCTTACCAGTCACCAGACACTAAACCTCTCAGTGCCTTGACCTTGGACTCTCCAGTCTCCAGAATCTTGAGAAACAACTATCTGTTTTTAAATAAATTAGTCTGGTATTTTGTTGTTGCAGCACAAACAGACTGAAAAAACAGTTAAAATGAGAGCTTGATAAAGGGATGCAGTGAGCAACAACAAAATGTGAAAGAACAATGGAAATTTCTTCCATGTGCACTTTAAATATAACTTGCTTCCTTATGTTTATTTGGTAAAGACAGACTCCACATGGACATGCTTGTTTGGTGGGCTCACACATTTTCTTACTCTTGGTAATTATTTAACTGTCCACTACACGTTTCTAAAGACATTCTATTTATTTATTTATTTGAATATATTCAGAGGTAGAAGTGTTTTCTTGTTACATGGATGAATTGTATAGCGGTGAAGTCTGAGATTTTAGTGTAACCATCAACAAAATAGTGTATATTGTACTCAATAGGTAATTTTCATTCCTACACTCCCTCTCAGTCTCCCTGCTTCTGAGTCTTCAATGTTCATTATACTCGTTTGTATGTCATTGCATATCCATAGCCAAGCTCCCACTTATAAGTAAAAACATGTGATATTTGGTTTTCTATTCCTAAGTTACTACACTTAGGAAAATGGTCTCCAATTTCATCCAAGTTGCTGCAAGACATTATTTCACTCTTTTCTATGGCTGACTAGTATTCCACTATAAATACAAGCGAACACGCACACACACACATATGGTGTATATATATACAGACATATATATGTATATATACATATATACATATATATGCGCCACATTTTGTTTATCCACTCATCAGTTGATGGACACTTATATCAATCCAATATCTTTACAATTGTGTATTGTATTGTGATAAACATACATGTACAGGGTACTTCTTTTTTGGGGGTAGATATCCAGTAGTGGTATTGCTGGATTGATGGTAGATTTACTTTTAGTTTTTTGAGAAATCTTAATGCTGCTTTCATAGTGGTTGTGCTGATTTATAATACCACCAGCAGTGTATAAGTGTTCCCTTTTCACACATCTGTACCAATATCTATTGTTTTCTACTTTTTGATATGCCATTCTGGCTGGGGTAAGGTGTTATTTTATTGTGGTCTTAATTTGCATTCCCCTGCTGATTAGTGATGTTGAGCATTTTTTCTTATGTTTCTAGGATATTTGTATGTATTCTTTGAGAGATGTTTGTTCATGTCATTTCCCTACTTTTTAATGGGATTATTTGGTTGTTGCTGTTTTTTATGTTTTTTCTGCTTTCTTGCTGATTGGAGTTCCCTATAGATTCTTGATATTAGTCTTTTATCGGAGGT
>NW_012108430.1:545172-554550 GCF_000951045.1 Mandrillus leucophaeus | reverse complement strand
GTGTTGTTTTGAGAGTATATCTTCTTTGTTAAGTAAAAATACTTTCATTTTATTAATGCTTTATCTCTGAGTTTTCCGTTCACGTTGCATATATTAACATATGCGGTATTCTACCTTCTGCTTTAGACAAGGGTGTGTTCTTACACCTTTCAAAGGTTTGTTCATGTACTTGTGTTTCAGCTCTGAGAATACTGTTGCTTCATTTTTCTATCCTTAGCACTATCTTGCTTCTTTAATATTTTTTGTTGCAGCTTTCCTGTTTGCCCAAAACCATAGTTGCCCTGAAAGTCCAAATTTAGTTTGTATAAAAAAGCACCACCAACAGCAATAAACAAGCAAAAAAATAAAAGCTGATAGGAGCAGACATACTTATTTAAATGCAAACTATGATACCTGCTAACCATATAACTTCAGTTAGCTAATTAATCTCTCTTAGATTCTGGGTTCTAATTTTAAAAGTTAGGATATCACACCTGTGAACAGCCTGGGAAAATCTCGCCTCCCATTTTGTCAGAGGTATTTGAACCAGAGCAGCTCCATTTTGAGTGAGGGCTAGGAAAATGAGGCTGGGACTTACTGGGCTGCATTCTCAGAAAGTTAGGCATTCCTAGCCTCTAGATGTTTTCAGTTCAGAGAACAAATTAATAATGTTTACTAAATAGACCCAGACTTGGCAGTGTCCAGATATCCTGGTATCTGGACACACAAAGACATTCCTAATTTTGCTTTAAAGAGAATATTGATTCTCGCAAAATATAGTAATTAAGAAAATTAATGCATTATCACAAACCCTTGTAGCAGAACATATCTCCCCATATATACAAGCATTGTACCTAGGGTAGGCGTGTTCCTCTTCTTACTTTCAGCAACATCCTACTCTGTCTATGGAGTAGCTGTCCTTTCACCACTTTACCTTCTTAATAAACTTGCTTTTGCTTTGCACTGCGGACTCACCCTGAATTCTTTCTTGTGCAAGCAAGAACTCCCTTGGGGTCTGGATCAACATCCCTTTTCTGTAACAATTCTATTTCTAAAAAGATAACTACTAAGATACAAAGGCTACATACCTCCCTCACAAGGAATCTTCTTGGGGACAAAGGACAGACAGAATTCAATAATCCCTTTGCTACTGAGATAAATGCATATCTCATTGCCTTTTTTGGAAAGGTTAATTAAACTCAGAAGAATGCAACCATTTGTCTCTTATCTATCTATGACCTGGAAGTCCCCTCCCCACTTATTTCTTTTGGATATGAAAAACCACTAAGGGAAAGTAAAAGCTTCATTGAGGGGTTTATATAGATTAGATAATAAATAAGGTTACACAGAAAAGAGCAAAGAAGCATAAGTGGAAGTAAGATATTTTAACAAGAGTTTCTTAGGAGAAAAAGAAAGATTCTAGAAAATTTTAAATGATATTGATTAGAGAATTCTGGATTTCCATTTGCATATGACATCTGGTTGGGGATCAAGATAATTTTTAATTGATTAAAAAAAAAACTGGAACTCTTGGGGATACTCAAGCCAATAATATTTCTGTTAGAGATATGATATATGTGAAAATCATTTGACACTCAGTAAATGTTCTTTCAACTCTTTATTTGTTCTCAAATATGTAGTAATTTTCAAAGGGAGTATCATCATTCTTATCACCATCATATTATTTTAACAAAAGCATTGTACATAACAGAGGCATAAACTGTTAAAATGCTGGAGCCCTCAAAATATGTCTATTTTGTCACTCATCTGGAAAGGGAGCGCCAAGTACAGTTTACCACACAACTCACAAGGAAAAATTCTCCATTGCTACAGGAGGTAGTCTCATCCTGAGGATTACAGGCACTAGTTTAGCTGTAACTCAGCACTTTCTAAAATTCGAAGCTTCAGAACACTTTTATTTGTGAGGTATTGTGAACACATATTTCAGTTAAAAATCATAATTTCAACTAGTAAGTTTGTTTTATTCATAGTTGTCTATGTCATATTCATTTAGAATACTCATTCATGCATATATCATGATTATGAGTTATTGAATTAACATTTTCACTGATTACATTAATAGCCAAGCTTGAAAATGTAGCATCACTTTTTAACATTGCAGATGGGGAAATCGCAAGCACGTATTAATCAAGAAGAACAGTTTTTGCAGTTGGCAATATTCTAATCACTGCATTTTCAGGATTTTAGTTGTAATGAGTATCGGTTTCTCATTTATTTTCAACATTTTAATTTTAATTGTTTAGTATCAGTTTCCAAACTATTTGCAATATTTTAGTTATTGTTCAGTATCAGTTTCCAATTGATTATTTTGAAGCATGATCAATTCACATAGAATTTCTTTGTCACTAGATTATTCCCTTCATATGCTTTCAAAGAGGCACAACTGTTTCTTAGTACCTGCTACAGTGAATCTATGTTGGAAAGGCCTACTTTCAGCAGGCACGGAAACCAGGAACTTCAAAATTGTTTAGCCTCATAACTTCAGAGAACACTCTACCTAGCCCTCGATTTCCAAAATTTTATAAACTAGTTCATTAGTCTTCAGATGCAGATAGGATTTATCTTCTTCAAAAGAATAATTATAAAAATGTTGAGCTATAAAGAGCAGGATTTGGAGAACTGTTAGGGAAAATGAAACATGACTGAAAGCCTCCTCCATAAATCTTCTTGACTTTTTTCTCCTTAGTCTTTTCTTCCATTGCCTATTGTATTGTATTTCAGTGGCAAGTACAATCCACTTTAACCACAAAAATTTAGAAAGAAGATAATTTATTAAAACAAACATAAGGTTTTAAGTAATCACTGCTGTCTTTCCTCCACACAAGGAAGATATTAAAAACCTGACATTTTCTGAATCTATAGTGATAATTTGCAAGGTTTTTAATTCAGATAAAATTATACTGGACTGTGTTGGAGGTGGCTGAATCATGGGTGTTGTTCCCCCATGCTGTTTCTATGATCATGAATGAGTTCTTACGAGATCTGATGGTTTTGTGAGGGTTTTTTCCCTCACTCCGGTCTTTCATTCTTCTCTTCTGCCATCTTGTGAAGATAGATGTGTTTGCTTCCCCCTCCACCGTGATTGTAAGTTTCCTGAGACCTCTGCAGCCCTGCAAAACTGTGAGTCAATTAAATCTCTTTCTTTTATACATTACCTAGTCTTGGATATTTCAGTGTGAGAACAGAATAATACACTGTAGTTGCTATGTCAGAATAGTTCACTACACATAGAATTGCTGTGATATGAATGTACTCATGTATAATTTTATATATACAGCTTAATTACTCTCTAAATTTTGAGTTATAGTCCCAACAAATCAATAGTGTTTAAAAGTACCCTTTCCCCCTCATCCTAAAGACAGCTGGCTCCAGTTCTCCTGAATTTTGCCAATCTGATTATTTAAAAGCGTACATAATTAAAGGGTTTTGTTTTGTATTTGTTTTTGAGACACAGTCTTGCTCTGTCACCCAGGCTGGAGTGCAGTATCATAATCATGACTCTTTGTAGCCTCTACCTCCCAGGCTCAAGTGATCCTTTCAACTCAGGCTCCCGAGTAGCTGGGACTACAGGCACATGCCAACGTAACTGGCTAATTTTTGTAGAGATGGGGTTTCACTATGTTTCCCAGGTTGGTCTCAACTTTCACATTTCTGTAATAATCAGTGAGAGTAAACAAATTTCATATAATTATTGGCCATCTGTATTACTTTTTCATTTCAATCATTTATATTTATTTGTGTATATCTATTTTTTCACCAAAATTTTAATTCAAATGTAAATGTTTCTTATGTCTCTGCTTTGTTCCAGTAGAGTCAAAATATAATATAAATAAGCAAAGAGCAAGAGGCATCACATTACCTGACTTCAAATTACATTATAAGGCTAAGTAACCAAAACAGTAAGGTATTGAAATAAAAATAGACATATGATCAATGTTACAGAATAGAGAACCCAGAAATAAAGCAATATACTTACAATCAACTGATCTTTGGCACAGTCAATGGAAATACACACTGGAGAAAGGGCACACTTTCAATAAATGATGTGAGGAAAATTGGCTAGCCATATGCAGGAGAATAAAACTGTACCCCTATATCTCACAATATACAAAAATTAACTCAAGATTAATTAAAAGTGTAAATGTAAGTCTAATATGAAATTTATTTTCTTTTGTTCCAAGAAAGGATTATAGGCTATAAGATAAAATATGAAATAATTATCACACCATGCAGTGAAATACATTGTAGAGGTAAAGGCTCTAACATCAAGATGTTCCCATTGTTTTTAGTTGTATAAGTAATGGTGCAACCATTATAAATCAAATTTCTGTTTGTGTTGCTTTGTTTCATTTTCATGGACAAGGCCAATACATAGTATTATGGAGTAGTCAAGATTGTGCTTGAGAACCTTAATGAGATACAGCCATTTTGGTGGCTTGTGCAACAACGTAACTTAAAAAAGTATAGCTTCACTATAAAAGTCCTAATTTTTGCAAGAACATTGGATTGTCCTGCGAGTTTTCAATTCAAAAAGAAGCTGTTTAACAAGGGTTTGGATGCAAGTAAATACAAGGACAACAATTGGAAAGAAAAGGCTTCTAGAATATGTGTATATGGCTATAGATTATTTTAAAGTTACAAGATTGGTAGAACAATGTCATGACATTTTTAGAAGGTACAGCATATTGTTTAAGTTATTTTTTTCGTGTATATAATCATTTTATAATTAGTATCATAATTTTTCTTCTATAATGAACTAAGAAAATTAGCCTTTTAATTCTCAATCCCCAACACCTACTAGTGTGCACCACATTACGAAGTTATGGTCTTAGGGAGACAATACAATTATAACGAAAAGAAGGCTTTATTTTTCTAGCTGAATTTCATTGAGTTATATTGGTTCATGGAAAATTCCATGCCACTGATAACAAGTTATATGCTCCTTTAAGACCAACACTGGGAAATATTTTCTGTAGTTCTAAAAGCACCAGAATTAGAACAATTTTCTAAGTTTGCATTCACCATTTCCAAATTTTTCACCTGTATAACTGAAATCTGTCCCCTTTTATCTGAAAGGGCTTAACTTATTCCTCGAGTTTCCATCAAAACAAGGCACTTTCTCATTCTATGCCATTGCTCAAGGGGAGGGATTTATATACTTTATTTTTCAGTCTTTTGCTTTTGGGAGAAGATACATGTTTATAAACCTAAAGCTTTTTACATCTCATTCCCTTTTTAAAGAAGATAACAGATGCAAGCTAAGATTTAAGAATAATTATGTAAAAATTTTAAACATACTAATTTTAAAATGATGAGAAATGATAAAACTATCACAATATTCAACAAAACTCCAGCCTAATATTTTATTCAGTTATCTGCTATAACTCTTATACTATTCCTATTGACTCATGAAAAACTATACAAATAGGAGCTTTTTCCTAAAACACTTCACTTCATTTTAGTTCATTTAACTCTGCCATGACTTTTACCTGATTTTTATCTAGAACCACTCAACTTCATCAGGACAAGAAATGTCAGATCTTGTAACATATGATCCCAATTCGTTGGCATGTATAAAATAAGACTTCATACGCAGATGTGCATTCTGTGTGTTGCAAGGAACATAGAAATTCTGATTAATTCCTGATTGTTTGGAATATTTCAACATGTACATCTGTGTATGAACATTAAATTCTGGTTATTTCTGGATTTCTGATTATTTCCATCAAAATAAAAGTGTAATATGTTTATAGATATATATGCTTTACCATTAGGTACATTCCTAGCAAAAGTGAACTTTGATGGTGACTGGACTACTGTGTGAATTGAATCCTCTGCTTGGGGTACACTGTATTAGTCTGTTCTCATGCTGGTATTAAGGAATACCTGAGACTGGGTACTTTATAAAGAAAAGATGTTTAATTGATTCACAGTTTTGCATGGCTGGGGAGGCTTCAGCAAGTTTAATATCATGGCGGAAGGCAGCTCTTCACGGGGTGACAGGTGAGAGAATGGGTGCTCAGTGAAGGGGAAAGCCTCTTATAAAACCATCAGATCTCATGAGAACAAACTCGCTATCACAAGAACAGGATGGGGAAAAACACATCCATGATTCAGTTATCTTCACCTTTTCCCTTCCATGACACATGGGGATCATAGGAACTACAGTTCAAGATGAGATTTGGGTTGGGACAAAGCCAAACCATATAATACACTCTGGATGCTTATGGGATTTTTTCCATGTATCAGGTTCTCTTTCTGTACATTTCAAACATTATTGCTGACACAGAGCCAGACCATATCACATGCTACAGCCAACGCTAGGACCAATTTGTCAGTAGACAATTGAGGAACCACAAACGAGATTCTAGTCTTCAGAAATATAAATGCAAAATGCAACCAGAATCCTAGCACTAGCTAGCAGATGTTAAGTCTCAAGAGTCTCATTATTAAAACTATAAGATCGAAGACTAGGCAAACAACATTTTAGACATTCTTATAGAAAAAAATATTTGTAAATTTGTACTGCCTGACTTTAAATCTACATTAAATAATTCATTAACTAAATGACATTGAACCAGTTACAAACTTCTGTATGCCTGTTTTCCTTGTTGCTAAATTGGGGATTGTAATGATGAATTGGTTGTGAGGATTACATTAGATTATATGAATATATAAAATGTTCAGCAGAGTTTGTGCCACAGATGTTCAACAAATGTTAACTGTTATTGTTGCCATTGTTGCTGTTATCTTAATCTATTTTTGGTTCAAATAATGTGGGAGTGGGGTGGACGGGAGGAGCTGTGCTTAACACGTGAACGACTCCTGAGAGTGAAAGGCATTGATTGGTAAATAGAATGTGATAGAGATTGAAGGAATAACCAAGAAGCAAGAACCTATCACAAGGCAACAAAGTACAGAACATTAGACAGAGAAATTGAAAAGTGATGGCTTTTATAAGCCCATTTATAGAGCAAATTCTATGCATTATAGATTATCCTAAAAGCTTCAGGTATCCTTATGTCTTCATACCTGTTTTGGGCATTGCCATTTATATTTTTAGTTTATGTGTTTCACAGTAAAATCAACCTCAGAGAAATTGTGTAGATTACTTACACATAAACAATATATGCTTGCACAAGAGCAATCCCATCACATTTGTGAGCTACAGCGCCAGTGTAGTAAATCAACAGAATCAGCTGGTTGGATAACCAGGGACACAGTGGGATATTAGAGAATAAAGAGTATACTGATTTACCATAGAGGTTTAGGAGCACAAATTCCAGACAAACCACTTCAGTCCCAAACCTACCTCTAGCATTTATTGTCCCTGTGACCTTAAGAAAGTTGTAAAACTCTTGGCCTCAGTTTTTTAGTTTTTAATTCTGTACAATGAACCTAAAAATAGTGCCTCACAAAGATACTGTGAGGATTAGAAGAGTTCATGTGTACAAAGTGCTAGAGAGTGTCCAAAATATAGTAGCTTGCTTGATTATGAGATTTACTGCTGACTTTGATAGTAATTCTTAATCTTTTGAATATCACAGACAAGTATATATCTTCCAAATATGTCTTTAGAGGCAACATATGTTTCCTAACTTTTGATTTTTCCAAGCAAGAACATTTGAAAGTAATTAACACCCATCTTCTGTCACCACTATTTCAGAGGACAAAGGATATTTTACCACAAAGAACTTTGGAAAAGTAATTCTCCCAAAAGGGAAGATAACACATTAAATTGACCAAAGTAGTTTAATGGAAAACTCTGGGGTACATAGTTTCTATTTTCCCTTTCTCATTTATTTAAATCAGACATATGAAACCTTCATTATAAGCCAGTTTTTAGGCACAACACAATTAATCCTTTGGCCATACAAATGGTAATAAAATTCCAAATATGGATCCCCATGTCAAATTTCTCTGCATCTTTGAGGAGGACTGAAGAAAGGAGAGCCTATAGCATAAACACTTCAAGGTTTCCAATTATGAGATAAGGAATTTGAGACCCAGATATGTTAGCATGCATTTTTAAATGTCCAAAGAACTTGGAAATATTTAAATGTCGACAGAAGTGGACATTCTATAAAAGTAGCAGAATATTGGATGTCACTATGCTGAAAGGCATGAGACCATGTAACTGCAAACAGTTAGAAGCTAATATTTGGGAAGTCAAACTCCTTAGAAGTATTGGATTGTTTTCTACAGATACCAGATAAGGGACTATTTGAATGGGCCACATAGAATGAATTCAATTGGAGAAAAATCCAAATATATTTTGGACAGAAATAGAGTGAGGGAATGATTTTGAAAAGCTGTGATGCTTAACCTTACAAAGGAAAACGGGACTTCACAGAACATACTGAAGCTCCTCTTCAAGTACATCCAATAACTAACTTGGGGACATTCCGAATCTGCCTTTGAATCACTTTTGTTTAGACAACTGTCTAGGAAGTAACTGTTCCAAAAACTAAACGATACCACAGTTAAACAGAGAATATGGTTTAGTGAAAGGAAATTAAAAGCTGAAATATTTAAATGACCAAAAAAAAAAAAATCAACTCGCTGAATTTTCACTTTGCAAATCAAGTTTTCCTTTCCAAATATTGCTAAAAACTTGCCTGCCAATGTATTGTAAGACAATGATTCACTCACCCTTATTGCATAGTGAAACAAAGGCATAAGAGGATGTTTGCCAGTCTCAGTAGTTAGCCCTCACTGTATCCATGGTTTCTGCATCCATGGATTCCACCAACTGCTGATGAAAAGCATTTTTAATTGCATCTGTACAGAATATGTACAAACTTTTATCATGTCATGATTCCCTGAACAATATAGCATAACAACTATATATATAGAATTTCCATTGTATTAGGAATTATAAGTAAACTAAAGATGATTTAAAGTATGTAAGATGGTATGTATAGGTTATTCATTTATTCAGAAACATTTATTGATCATCTATTTTCTATAGGGTACTATCATGGTAATAAAAGCTGAGGATTCACCTCCATAAAAAAAATAGTTTCAGCTCTCAGGAACAAACACAGTATAAACTATTTATCAGAATACAGGCAAAAAGACTTTTATCAGGATCAATGTAAAACTGCCTGATTGCTTCATTTAGCCAGCTGCCTAGATAGAGCCAATTTATCAAGACAGAAGGATGGTAATAAAGACTTTAATACATGTTGAGGTGGCTGAACAGGAGTCTGGAGTATTATTTTCACTCAAATTAATATCTCTGAAAATTCAGAGGCTAGAATTTTTCAAGGATAGTTTGGTGGGCAGAGGGCCAGGGAAGAGGTGCTACTGATTAATTGGGGATGCAATAATAAGGGTGTAGAAAATGATCTTTTTGCACTGAGTCCGCTGCTGGAT
>NW_012108430.1:536701-544527 GCF_000951045.1 Mandrillus leucophaeus | reverse complement strand
TATGAGAAATTTGATGATTTGAGACGGGTAAGGTTTACAGAAAAGAGTTGTTAATTTAGAAAGGGCCTCAGAAATGCAGCACAGGGTCAGGCTGCTAGGAACAAAAGTGCACAGTAAGTCATTTCTATTGTCCAGCATAGATGCAAATATGCTAATGTACTTTAATATAAATTATTATTAAGTATACCACTTATCTGTTGCTTCAATAATCCTTAGCAAATTTTATTAATATATAGTGCTTCATGGAGTTGGCACTTTTGGGTGAATGTGGTTAAGGGAAAAGTGATTGTGTTTGCTTTGAGTTAACCTGGGGCTGAGAAAAGAGAATAGCTTCAGTAAAGAGAGGGACAATAGAATAAGAGTGACTAAGAAAACATAAGCCCTTAAAAGCCCCAGAAATACTAATAGAATATGGTTGTTAGGATTTAGATTCAGGCCTTTGGAATATTTTTCATTTGTTTGTTTTCTTTTTCCTATTAGCAAGAGAAAGCAAATGAAGGGACGTGAGCAAGACTAAGCTTCAGAGAGATGAGTTTGGCACTTAGGTGTAAGATGGATTGAAAGGGAAGAGGAATGAAAAGCAATTAAAGAAATCACAAGAGAAAAGTTTTGACAGTTTTTTTTTTTTAAAGAAAAATTAGCGGACAGAGAGAAGAAAGGAACATAGGAAGATAAGTAAAATATTAAAGAGGTAGAATCACCATTACTTGACAAATATGGCTATAAAAGGCACAAGTGAAAATGGAGTCAGGCATGACTTTGGAATGGTACTGTCAGTTTAGATTAAGAAGTTAGGATACTATTCTTGGTGTGGAGGTGAGGTGATCATGAGGGAATGACGGGTCCAATTTCAAATGAATTGACTATTAATTGTTGGTTGGAAAGCTAGAAAGTCAACACATATGCCAAGAAAAATCAAATTTCAGATGGGTTGAGGTGGCTCACATTAGACCTATTGAAAGAGGTGACTGATTTCTCTAAAGAAGAAAGTTGACACTGCTGGAAGGTAAGATATGTGTCTGACAAAAGTAGATGCCAGTGGGAAAGAATGAATGAGGTGTAAATGAGACAAATCAAACTCTTTCTAACTTTCTAACCAACAGCACAGGTTATGCAGTGCTGAGAGACAAGGTCTGATTCCATGGAAATACATTACTCCTATAGGAAGATGTCTGAAAGAAGACAGAAAAGACCAATTCAAATTTCATGACTTGTAAGGCTGGCACCACTGGGCATTACTAACAATAGATAATCATTACAGGATGGCTGACTTGGAGCAGGGAATTAAGCAGAAAGGAAAAGGAAAAAAGAAAAAAACAAGAAAAAGAAAAGAAAAGAAGAAAATAAACGTACTGGATAAAATTCCTTTCTCTAAGCATGCAAAAGGGAGGAAAAGCTTCCCTGATGCTCTTATGGCAGAAAAGGAGCAAGGCTCATTATCTCCACATTTCTAAACCTGTTCTCAGCTTCCCTGGGCTGCTTGTGTAGCAGTGCTAAACTTGCTTGGGAGGCAAACATGTCAGATAGTTTTTAACTCTTTTTAAAAATACCACCCCAGGGTCTCCCCTTCAGAAAGGAAGATTAACAATGCTCTGAATGTGCTTCCTCAGTAGGATTCACCTCCAGTACAACTCAGACCTCTCCAGGCCCCAGCTATCCTTTCACCCCTTCAGTCCACCCAAGGCAAAACAAATGGTCAATGAAACAAAAGTAAGCATCTCAAGGCTAAACTGGGAATAAGCCAACTGTAGAACCTTTGTTCATCCCCTTCTCTACTTTCTGCCTGCAGCATTCCTAAAGTTAGAATATTCAACTCTGCTTTGAGATTATTAACTGAAAAATTCCTGCTGTGAGGTCAGTGATAACAAAATTCTCTGCTCGAGACAATAAAATTGACTTTGGGTCATTAAAAATGCATACGATATTTACAAAGTGATTATGTAATAGGTGACATTATCCTCAATGAAAAAAATAATTGTAGCTTGGAGACTAAATTCAGTTTGAACCTAGATCTACCTGACCCTGAAATCCATTTTTTTTTCCACTCCCCTGAACTACTTTTGAGCAGGAAATCACTCGTCATGCATAATGAAGATGTTGAAATTGATAAACACTCTATAGGTTTGTGATTACATTATTTTTCTAACAAACCATGTTTCTGAGGTATCTATTATCTTATACGTGTAACATCATTGTTTTAAAGTTTTTATGTTCTTCTGCAAGAAGACTTAGGTGACCAATAGCTATACAGTTTAAAAGGAGAGGTGATGATTAATTCTTCCTCTGAGGTTACTAGAGGTTAAAGGAAGATAATTCTTACCTTTTTATGGTCTCTGTGGCTTTTGTTTACTATGTGTTTTCCCTTTGTAAACTGAAAATATAATTCTAAGCCCCTCGGCCAACTGAAAGGACCCCTACTTAGCCAAGGGGATTCCAAAAACCTGAAAGAAAACAGTTCAGTCCATTAAGAGGAAGTGTGAGGTCCAGACATGTCTCATTATACTCTCCATCCTTTGGAATTTAGGCAAAACTGACCAGTGTTACCAAATCAGCAGTGGTTCAGTCTAGGTTCTACTACTTGCTGCACAGAAAGCCAGTCACTGAGAAAAATGAATATTGCCAAGGAATAAGGCTTTAATTGGGTGCTGTAGTCAAGGAGATGGGAGATAAGTCTCCAATCCATCTCCCTAACTGACTGAAATTAGGGGCATACGGTAGGGAAGAAATGTAACCATCTATGAGAAGACAAGAATTAAAGAGGGATGAGGAAGAGGAGTTGGTTAACAGAAAACAGTTTGTCTGTTATGTAATCATGACAGGTGAGGGCTTTGACATCTTATTGTCCAAATGCAGAAATCTGATAAGTCTTAGCTCCTTGCTACCATCTGGGAGACCTGATGGTTGGTTTCCTGAGAAAGGAATTCATATAAGACAAATATAACTTTCTCATGTTTTAACACTGGGAAGATCAATTTCTAGTTTATTGAAAAAAATCCGTAAACATCAACTCTATGGAACAATTAGGTCAGTCTCACCAGTATTAACACCAAAACAGAGATCTTAAGACTGACAAAACAAAACAGACTCTTTGTAGCAAGAAGATATCAAATTCCAACCTGATTCTAGTATAACATACATAACAGATAACAGGCCCTGATGAAAGTCAAAGCATTTTACCCCCAAATGTATTTCCTTGAGATACTTTGAAATGCTCCTGAAAAGCTGTCTCCTCTGGTGAAAATTTACAACCTGGAGAAAATTCCCTCCCGTTTCCAGGCCATTCTTGATTCAGGAGAGATATAACAAAGAGTATGGTACCTTTTAAAGGCGATAAGAGAAATTTACCATCTATACTCTCTGAAGCTTGCTACCTGGAGGCTTTATATACAGAATAAGAACCTTAGCTTCCACAACCCCCTAGTGATCTTAACCTCAAGAATTTTATTCTTCTTGTTTCAATTTTAAGCAAAATGTAACTCTTTTAACCAATTGCCAATTAGGACATTTTTGAATCCACATATGACTTGAAAGCTCCTACTTGGAGATGTCCCACCTTTCTGGACCAACCCAATTTATATCTCACATGTATTGATATAAGTTAGCACCACTAGTTTATTGCTAGAATTACATTACTCTCTAAATGTGTAAAACCAAGCTGCAATCCAACCACGCTGGGAACATGTCCTCAGGTCTTCTCAAGACTGTGCTCTGGGCATTGGTAACGCATATTTGTCTCAGAATACGTTTTTAAGGAATATTTTACAGATTTTGGCATAAGCAAGGTTCTCAACAACACCTTACTACCTACCTACCATGTTCAGAGATGATGGTAGGAACATATTAGAAATATATAGAGATATATAGAGAGATAGATATAGAGATAGATATACCTATAGATAGATACATATAGATAGATAGATGAATCATTGTACCAAAGTGTTGCAGTTGAAGGAAATCAAATATTTTACTGCCAAATAGATTTATTTGACATATTTTGAAATGGTTGCTACAGGGCTAGCAGACTGAGGTGGGAAAAAATTGTATCTGTAGAGAATTTCCATTTAGGCTTCTAGGAATTCCCTTTCTAGGACTTTCTTTGATCTAAGAAAGATTAACTTAGAGTATGATACCTTTAAAAATCTGAAAAGAAACATTGATCATCTATTCTATCTGAGGAAGTCTACCTATGAGGCTTCATCTAAATAACAAGGCCAGTTTTGATAGCCAGGCCTTTTACTCTCTCCCTCCCCATAAATTGTCTTGCCACTAAAACTAAATTTATCACCAAAACGTGGTTTTTACCATGCTCTGCACCAACATTTTTTTTTTTTTCTATAACCTTGAGATGGTACATAAGCTTCTGTATCTTATTAGGCGGTGGGTATTTATTCTGAAGACTCCCAGGTTCCCAGGTATATACATTACATTAATTTGTATGTCTTTTCTCCTATTAATCAATCTATCTAATGTTAGTGATTTTTCGGCTAAACTTTAGGGGATAAAGAACCTTGACACCCACACAATAATGATCACCAATAAATCATTCTTCCATCTATGCATGCCACAGCGTAGTCCTCACCCTCATTGATCTTGGGCTTACTCATATGATTTGCTTTGACCAGTGACACTTCAGCAAACAAGACATAAGCAGCGGCATTTGCACTTTAGGGTTTACCTTCTTGGAATGCTGTCAATATGTGACAAAGTACGGCTAGGACTACCTTGCTGGAGATAAGTGGCCCAGCAGATTAGTGGTGAGCAGATAGATTACTACAGCCACACAAGTGACCCAAGAACACTGCCTAGAAGAGCAACACAATTTTGTGTAAATTACATGGATGTTATTTTAATCCATGCAGTTTAGGTGATTTGTTAGGCACTACCAGTTTATTGCTACAATCACATTACCCTATTTACCTATAATGAGTTGTTTTTGTTTCAATTTATGACCTCTATCATGGAGAGGTAAATCACATTCACTACGATAAGAACAATTAGCTTTATTGTTAACAATCTTTAGTCATCAGCATATATGCAATGTTTCATAGAATATCAAATGTATTACTCTTTATTTTCCTACAACCAATAAGCTCTATTTTATTTTTTTGCATTACACATTATGCTAATGTGTATTTTTAGTTAAAATGCAGATCATCCAAATGCAAGCAGTAATGTTTCCAATGTTCCTATAGTCGGAAAAAATTGATTCAGCACCATTCAACACTGTTTTCTTGGACTCCTTTTATCTTCACAACATTTTAAGTCTATCTCAGAAGAAAGCAAAGCCAGTACTGAGATTATAACAATAGGACTTGTTAGTGAAATATTCTGAAGCTGCCTTTGCGAGTAAGAAAATTATGACAGTGAAAAAGATCTGACTTAACCAGCTAACCTTCTTCATTCCTGGGCATAGTCTGAGCTAATTGTAGTTGAAATCTACTTTATAGTTTAACTTTGAAATAAAAATAACAGCTCTTTTTGAAAACAAACCCCCTTTTTTCTTGGGGACCACACTGCCTTTATGCAACTAACACACAAGGTTAGAAATTCTGGTTTAGGAGTCATATAGCCAGAGTCCACAAGATTCCCAACCTCCTCAATTGCTTCTAGAGGTGACATCACTGTTGTAAAAACTAAGATTGGTGTTCAAGATATTTTTCAGATCCTGCATTCTAATGGAACAGCTGGCACTACCCAGACCTCTAATCTGGCTTAATCAGTTTTGCAATCCCACCTAGGAACAGAAGACAACAAGAAGAACCCACTTCAACCCCTTATGATTTCATTTCTGACCTGACTAATCAGTACTCCCCACTCTCTAGCCCCTTACCAGCTAAATTACCCCTAAATAACCACAGTCTCTGAATACTGGGAGAGACTAATGTGAATAATAAAACTCCAGGCAGCAGTTTTGGTAAGCAAGAATGTAGTCAACAAAATGTGGCACTGAGCAGTCCTAAAAAATGAAAGGAATCTAGTGTTCCTAAGCATAAGAAATTTTGCTTTCCATATAAAAGAACAATGTATGCTGATTCACAGGAGAAGGTTCCAAAGGTTAATGGTTATTGGGAGCTTGAGTTATTTTCCCAACATGAGCACCAGTGAAAAAGCGGCTAGCTTCCTAGACCAGCCCCAAAGCGCTATTTAGCCATTATTATATACAGATAAATAAACTATATCTATACATACACACATACATACATACATAAAAACAAATAGAAAATTTAACAAATTATAATGCCTGCTAAGCAAAATTTCTGAATTTCTTTTTAATTTAATTCTGTCTGATAAACAATCATACCAGAGGAATCTCCACTGAATCTCTCCGCTGGAGTTTAAGGATTAGAGGGACGGGGCAAAAGGGACATGATGAGAAAAAGGCAGCGAATGAACAGAAGAAGGAAAAGAAGTGGGGGAGAGAAAAAGTACTATTTTGAGTCAAGCTATACAGATTTACTTCTGAACTTGAGAAAGGGACATATAATTTGATAATAAAAGTGATCAAAATGAAGTTTACAAGAATAACATTTGAACAAAGATTGCCCATGAACAACTGGCAATCAATGCATAGGCACATGAATTTGCATCCATACATGTATACATATTGATATGGTTTGACTGTGTCCCCACACAAATCTCATCTTGAATTGTAGTTCCCATAATCCCCACATGTCCTGGGAGGGACCGCATGGGAGGTAATTGAATCGGAGGGGGGGTGTGTGGGGGGCTGGTTACCCTCATGCTGTTCTCATGGTAGTGAGTGAGTTCTCACGAGATCTGATGGTTTTATAAGGGACTTTTCCCCTTTTGCTCAGCACTCATTCTCTCTCCTGCCAACCTTTGAAGAGGTTCCTTCTGCCATGATTGTAAGTTTCCTGAGACTTCCCCAGCCATGCAGCACTGTTGTCCAATTAATCCTCTTTTCTTTATAAGTTACCCAGTCTTGGGCTGTTTTTTTAGCAGCGTGAGAAGGGACCACTACAGATCTGCATCCACATATAGTTCTGAACTCTAAAAAATAGCACTAAAGATAATGTATTTGCTACTTTGCACATCTTAAATTATTAAAAAGTAAACTTGGTCTTCTACCATCATTTCTCACTTCTCATTGGATTGTATACTTAAATGGAGAATCAGATACACCAAAATTGTATATAAACATGAGCATTACCTACAGGAAAGTGAACTAGAAAAAAATGTTGCCTGATGAAAGCAGGCAATGCAGAAAGCAAAGACTTTTTAAGAGATGATTTGCAGAAGCAACTTGCAGTTGCCTTCATACAATTCGCATTTCATAGAGCAGCCAGAACAGAAGTAAACTTAAGTTACTCAATCTGAAGAAATTTTGAACCACTCTATCTTAAGAATTTAGAAAACCATGATACCTCACCTTAGCTCATCATCCATGTTCATTGCTATTGTCATTGTCGTTGCTGCTGCTTTTGATTTTGTGCAGACTGTTGTTGTTTCCTTATCATTAAAAAAAAGGAGAATGACCACTATTGTTTATGGAATTTCTTTTTAGATGATGAAAATGTACTAAAATCAATTGGGATGATTGTTGCATGGCCCTGTGAAAATTCTAAAAACCATTGGACAGGACAATCTAATTGGGTGAATTGTATGATATATGAATTATATCTCAATATAGCTACTTTTAAAAGAAAAAAAAAATCTTGTAAAACCAAACAGGCCTGGCTCTCGTCTTTGGGAACATTACAAAAGTGCAGAATGGGTGATTGTATTTCATTCTGCAGTGCTGCAATCATCATGCAAGGTAAATGTATTTAAAGAATAAATTTGTAGCAAACCCCATAAAAAGATGC
>NW_012108430.1:534828-536271 GCF_000951045.1 Mandrillus leucophaeus | reverse complement strand
ATTAGGCATTCAATGAATTTAACAATTAAGAGTTTAATGGTGATGTAAAATTTCAAAACCAAGATAACAGTAACAGTTAACTTAAAGTAAATTGATGATTGAATGTGTCGTAAAAATATGAGTATGGGAAGAAAATCTTTGATCTCTGTAGCATGATTTTGAGATGAATGAAGTAGATATAAACACAAGTTAATATAATTTTTTTTTAATTTTAAGCTGGGGAAAAAAATAAAATGAATATGTTCATATGAAGAGAGAAAAGTGTCTGTAGAAATAGCGGAGTCAAAGATGCAGAAGAAATAAATCCACTCTCACAAACACGACCTTGCCAAAGGCTAGATGTGGGATTCAAAGCAAAGTAAGAGTTGGTTCAGACTCCCTCAGGAGGAATAATCAAAGTTGGATAGGAATTCAATTGGCTTCTAACACTGTTTGGGGATTTCTGGAGAGAGACAAGTGAGATTCCCATGGAAACAGAGGAGAAAATGTATATAAACAAAATTGGCCACCTAGCAGGGTTTCTGTATGATTAAGGTAATATTTTCCCAGGAAGAAAGACTCAGACCAGCAGTCTACAAATAAGAGCATGCAGATCAGGAGAAAATAAGACAACCTGATTCATTTAAAAGTGTGAGAATCTATTTATGCATTTGTAATTATGATGGACTATAATTTTTTTCAGTGTTGTTCTCTAAGCACTTTCTTCCTTATATACATATAACATTATGTTATATTCAGAGACAAAAATAGAGTAAATAAATCTGAAAATTTGAAAAAGAAGATTCTAAGTTAAAAATCACAATTCTACACAGACCATCCTGGGCAACATGGCAAGACATCTCTAAATAAATTTTAAAAATTATTTACTCCTTTTTTTGCCTCTGAATATAAAAAATTCTGAATATAATATATTAATATACATAAGGAAGACAGTGCTTAGAGAATAACATAGAAATATCATATATAGTCATAGTAATTACAGCTACTTGGGTAGAATGAGACAAGAAGATTGCTTGAGCCCAGGAGTTTAAGGCTGCAGTGAGCTATGATCCTGCCACTGAACTCCAGCCTAGGTGACAGAAAATGATTGTTTCTCTGTTTGTCTCTATAAAACAAGAGACAAACAGATTGCTTGTCTCTAAAAAACAATTTAAGAAAAAATAAAATCACAATTCTATGATTCTGTAAGTTACTCATTATTTAATCTTGGTCAAGTCATTTAGTGAGCTGCTTCTAACAATACCTACGGTTATTTAAAAGATTGAATGAAAATGTTTATGCTAAATGCACACAATAGTTGTATATTAATTATTTTCCTTGAAGGTATACATAAACAAATTCATTTTGCTTTTACACAAAATAATAAGTTAACTTAAATAAATTACGATTTCAACTCATTTGTCATGATTATTAACACATTTTGCTTAGGGAGCCTAATTTCAC
>NW_012108430.1:530567-533288 GCF_000951045.1 Mandrillus leucophaeus | reverse complement strand
AAGAAAAGTTCATAATTTAAGAATATATAATATGTATGTAATTTCAAAATCTAACAATCAATTCTTAGTCTTTTAGATTTTAACAAGATTGGAGAAATTAGTCAATAGTTTCTATACAACAAGGATATTCTTATGCACCAAATATTGTTGTTTTGACATCATTTTTTTACTCAGCAATCATTGGATTTGATATATTAGCCCCATTTCAAATATGAAAACAATTGGTTTAATTGGCAAGGCAGTTTATAGAAGATCACCTAGAAGACTCAAAACAAAGTCAGTTTCAGTTCAAATTCTACATTTAAATAAGCATTTTACATTAGCCTTTGGACAATGATTACATGTGACCAAGCTCTTCTATTAAACAATAATATTTATAATTTGTTTGGCTCTGAATTTTTTATAAATCATTTGCATATTTCATCAGAGAAAATGATTAGATTCGTTTTAAAAATAAAGACATTTGCTGAAGTAGATGAGTGGTATTTTACGATTCTAAGACACAGTTCTATTTAATTAGTTTGTCAGTCAAGATATCTGGTCTACCTTCATTAACAAATTATTCAAATTTATTCTCAACACAGGACTCAAGCTCAGTCTTATTTCAAGTAGAAAAAGATGAGGCAAATAAAAGGAGCTTTGAGATTGCTTTAATGCCTCTACTTTAAAGAGATTTAATATTGAATAGCAATTCCATATATAAACAACCAAAAGCAAGGGCTGACCAATAAAAATGGACAATTTCATTAAAAAAACAAGTAAACAATAAATATTTTCCTTATCCCAACTTGAACCTGTGTATAAAATCGAGATATCTTTGGGTAGCTTGTTTTTTTCTCTCCATAATTTCAAATTCAAACTTTTATACACAAAAATAAAAACTTTCCATGTAAAGAAAAAATTAAAATGATATTAATATTAGCAGAAAACGTTTAAGAGAATTGAGATATGTCAGCCAGCTATATGAATTGCATGATGCTGAGGTTTGGGGTGTGGATGGTCCCATTATCCAGGTAGTGAGCATAGTACCCAGTAGGTAGCTTTTTAGCTCATTCCTAACCCCCCGACAGCACTCCCCAGTGTCTATTTTTTCCATCTTTATGTGTATTCAATATTTGTCTCCCAATTATATGTGAAAACATATAGTATTTGGTTTTCTGTACCTATGTTAATTCACTTAAAATAATGACCTCCAGTTGCATTCATGTTCCTGCAAAGGACATGTTATTGTTTTTTTTATGGTTGCATAGTATTCCATGGTGTTCATGTACCATATTTTCTTTATCCAGTTCACTGTGGATGGGCACCAGGGTTGATTCCGTATCTTTGCTATTGTGTATAGTGCTGCAATTAACATACAAATGCCTGTGCATTTTTCATAGAACAATTTATTCTTAAGATATATAACCAATAATGAGAATGCTGGGTCAAATAGTAGTTCTGCTTTAAGTTCTTTGAGAATTCTCTGAACTGCTTTCCACAGTGGCTGAACTAATTTGCATTCACACCAACAGTATATAAGCCTTCCCTTTCCTATGCGACTTTGTCATTCTCACAGGAGAGATAGTCTACCGCATTGTGGTTTTGATTTGCATTTCTCAGATGATTAGTTTGTTGAGCATTTTTTGATATGTTTGTTGGCCACATGTGTGTTTTCTGTTGAGAAGTGTCTGTTTATGTCCTTTGCGCATTATTTAATAGGATTTTTTTTTCTTGTCCATTTTCTTAACTTCCTTGTAGATTCTGAATATTAGGCTTTTGTCCGATGCAGTTTATGAATATTTTCTCCCATACTGTAGGCTATCTGTTTACTCTTTGAATAATTTTTTTCTGCTGTGCAGAAGCTGTTTAGATTGTTTAGGTTTCACTTGTCAATGTTTGTTTTTGTTGCAATTGCTTTTGGGGACTTAGCCGTAAATTATTTGCTAATGCTGATAATGAGAAATGTATTTCCAAGGTTTTCTTCTAGGACTTGTATAGCATGAGGACTTATGTTTAAGTCTTTAATCCATTTTGGGTTACTTGTCTTATAGGGTGAAATACAGGAGTCTAATTTCATTCTTCTGCATATGGTTAGCCAGTTATCTCAGCACAATTTATTGCATAGGGAGTCCTTTGCCCATTGCTTATTTTTGCTGATTTAGTTGAAGATCAGATGGTTCAGCTTTGTTTCTAAGTTCCTCATTCTGCTCCATTGGTTTATGTGTCTAAGTTTCATGCTGCTTTTGGTACTGTAGCCTTACAGTAAGATTGAAGTTGGGTAGTGTGATGCCTGCAGATTTTTTGTTTTTGCTTAGGATCTTGGTGGATACTTGGGCTATTTTTCAGTTCCATATGAATTTTAGAATATATTTTTCTAATTCTATGAAAAATTATATTGGTAGTTTGAAGGAATAGTGTTGAATCTGTAGATGGCTATGGGCAGTATGGCTATTGTAATGATATTGATTCTTCCATGGAAGTGTTTTTCTATTTGTTTGTCTCATCTCTAATTTCTTTCAACTGTGTTTTGCAATTCTCCTTGTAGAGAACTTTCACCTCTTTGTTTAGATGTATTCCTATTTTTTTAACTCTAATTCTTTTTTATTATTATTATTCTTTAAGTTCTGGAGTACATGTGTGGAATGTACAGGTTTGTTACATAGGTATACATGGGCCATGGTGGTTGGCTGCACCTATCAACCCATCATCTAGGCTTTAAGCCCATGCATTAGGTATTTG
>NW_012108430.1:525465-526582 GCF_000951045.1 Mandrillus leucophaeus | reverse complement strand
TTCTTTTAATTGTGATGTTAGAGTGTCAATTTTAGATCTTTCCTGCTTTCTCTTGTGGGCCTTTAGTGCTATAAATTGCCCTCTACACGCTGCTTTAAATGTGTCCCAGAGATTCTGGTATGTTGTATCATTGTTCTCATTGGTTTCAAAGAACATCTTTATTTCTGCCTTCCTTTTGTTATGTACCCAGTAGTCATTCAGGAGCAGGTTGTTCAATTTCTATGTAGTTCAGCGGTTTTGATTGAGTTTCTTATTCCTGAGTTCTAGTATGATTGCACTGTGATCTTAGAGACAATTTGTTCTAATTTCTGTTCTTGTACATTTGCTGAGGAGTGCTTCACTTCCAACTATGTAGTCAATTTTGGAATAAGTGTGATGTGGTTCTGAGAAGAATACATATTCTGTTAATTTGGGATGGAGAGTTCTGTAGATGTCTATTAGGTCCACTTGGTGCAGAGTTGAGCTCAATTCCTTGATATCCTTGTTAACTTTCTGTCTCGTTGATCTGTCTAATGTTGACAGTGGGGTGTTGAAGTCTCCCATTATTATTGTATGTGAGTCTACATCTCTTTGTAAGTCTCTAAGGACTTGCTTTATGAATCTGGGTGCTCCTGTGTTGGGTGCATATATATTTAACATAGTTAGCTCTTCCTGATGAATTGATCTCTTTACCATTATGTAATGGCCTTCTTTGTCTCTTTTGTTTTTTGATGGTTTAAAGTCTGTTTTATCAGAGACTAGGATTGCAACTCCTGCTTTTTTTTGTTTTCCATTTGCTTGGTAGATCTTCCTCCATCCCTTTATTTTGAGCCTATGTGTGTCTCTGCATGTGAGATGGGTCTCCTGAATACAGCAAACTGATGGGTCTTGACTCTTTATCCAATTTGCCAGTTGTGTCTTTTAATTGGACCATTTAATCCATTTACATTTAAGGTTAATATTGTTATTTGTGTACTTGATCCTGTAATTATGATGTTAGCTGGTTATTTCGCTCATTAATTGGTGCAGTTTCTTCCTAGCATCCATGGACTTTACATTTTGGCATGTTTTTGCAATGACTGGTACCGGTTGTTCCTTTCTATGTTTAGTGCTTCCTTCAGGATCCCTTGTAGGGCAG
>NW_012108430.1:519062-524749 GCF_000951045.1 Mandrillus leucophaeus | reverse complement strand
TCATGTAGTTCTCGTGTCATGGTTTTCATCTCTATCAGTTCTTTTAAGGTCTTCTCTGCATTGATTATTCTAGTTATCCATTCATCGATTCTTTTTTCAAGGTTTTTAGTTTCTTTTTGCTGGGTATGTAGTTCCTCCTTTAGCTCCGAGAAGTTTGATCGACTGCAGCCTTCTTCTCTCAACTCGTCAATGTCATTCTCCATCCAGCTTTGTTCTGTTGCTGGCTATGAGCTGTGTTGCTTTGGAAGGGGAGATGCGCTCTGATTTTTAGAATTTTCAGCTTTTCTGCTCTGGTGTCTCCCCATTTTGTGGTTTTATCTACCTTTGGTCTTTGATGATGGTGATGTACTGATGGGGTTTTGGTGTGGTTGTCCTTTCTGTTTGTTAGTTTTCCTTCTAACAGTCAGGACCCTCAGCTGCAGGTCTTTTGGAGTTGGCTTGAGGTACACTCCAGACCCTGTTTGCCTGGGTATCAGCAGCGGAGGCTGCAGAAGATAGAATATTCCTGAACAGCGAGTGTTGCTGTCTGATTCTTGCTTCGTCTGGAAGCTTCGTCTCAGGGGTGTACCCAGCCATGTGAGGTGTGAGGTGTCGATTAGCACTTAGTGGGGGATGTCTCCCAGTTAAGCTACTCAGGGGTCAGGGACCCACTTGAGCAGGTGGTCTGTCCATTCTCAGATCTCAGCCTCTGTGCTGTTAGAACCACTGCTCTCTTCAAAGTTGTCAGACTGGGACATTTACATCTGCAGAGGTTTCTGCTGCTTTTTGTTTGTATTCCTATTTGTTTGAGGCTTTTGTAAATGGTATTGTGTCCCTTATTTGGCTCCCGGCTTAAATGTTATTGGTGTATGGAAATACTACTCATTTTTGTACATTGATTTTGTATCCTGAAACTTTATTTATGCCAATTCTCAGTTTCAGAAGCTTTTTGACAGGGTCTTTAGGACATGTGGGTCCAATCTTTTGACTTCTTTAGGCCACAGTGGAAAAAGAATTGTCTTGGGCCACACATAAAATACACTAACACTAACAAGAACTGATGAGCTAAGAAGAAATTGCAAAAAATACCTCACAATGTTTTAAGAAAGTTTACAAATTTGTGTTGGGACACATTCAAAGCCCTCCTGGGCCACATGTTAGGTAAGTTTGCTTTAGGGTTCTCTACGTATAGAATCATATTGTCAGTGAGGAGAAATAGTTTGACTTATTTTTCTATTTTGGTGCCTTTTATTTCTTCCTTTTCACTGATTTCTCTGGATAGGACTTCTTCTTGTTTTCTTGTATAGGTAGAATCTCTATGTTATTTTTATTACTTAAATACATTTATTAATTCAGGAAAATTTTAAGCAAATTATCAGCAGAATGAAAATTACTTTTACAATAAGTCTGAAAAAAAGCATTTAAATAATCTGGTTAATAAAGAGAAGAAACTAGTTTTTAATAATAAAATGTTTTTAAAATTCCATTTTATATGTGGACAATTATACCTCAACAAAATATGATAGAAAAAATATGGAAACCCCACATTTGTTGGAATTGCCTATGTGATAAAGAGATGCTCTCGCAACAGTGGGGAAGTGCTAGATTATTCAGTGAAAGATGCTTGCACAATATTTTAGCCATTTCTATAAGGTATAAAGTTGGAGTTCTCTTTTACGTAAACCAAAATTGATTACGGTAGTGTTAATGTATTAAATACAACAAAAACAAAAGCTTAACATAATAAAATAATTTTGTGGTAGAAATACTTTCTCTAAAGGTAATTAAAATTGCTAGTATCAAAAGCATAAGATAATTTTTAACCATATAGATATTTGGAAATATTAAAAAAAGACTAAAAAACTAACAAAAGAAGATAAATAGAAAAATTTTAAGATAATTTTTCTTGGTATCAAAAATGTTAGTAATATTATAAACAACTATTTAGACTATTGGGCAAGGAAAAATGAAAAAAAAAAATGCTTGCCATTCCACAGGAAAATGAATTAGAATTGATACAAATATATGAGCATCTACTTAATTTACTTCTATTAAAGACATGCAAGTAAAACATACAATTGAATAATCTATCGAAGAGCAGACTCTTATTTCCTCTGTGCTGTCAGAGTTGAAGAAAAACAGCTTGGCAGATGTGTACATTTGTGCAATAGTTTGGGAACACAATTGTGCAACACTAATTAAAACATAGTGCATACCCACTGACCCAGCGCTTCCTCTCCTGGCAATGTATCTCACAAATAATATCAATCAAAAAGCCAAAAATACATATTCAATGATGACCATTTCAGCATCAGTTTTACTGGTAAGAAATTTAAACATCACAATTTCAACTAAATCAGACTCTTGGAAAAATTTATGACACAGAAGTAAATTTACTTCTAGGAAATGACAATTAGAAGCAAAAAAAAAAAAAAAAGGAAAATGAAGAGCACAAGGAAAACGAGGAGAGAAAAGAAAGAATAATGTTTAAATGAGTAAGCAAATTTAAGGGGAATATATCTAGTTTTGATCAAAGTGTGCTAAAGGTTGTTTCTAGAAAATAAACAAAATTTGGGAAAAAATTGTGTAAGAAATTAGTTAGGGTGGTTACCTCTAGAAATTAGGTAGGCTTTAACTGCTTAGAATGGTTACCTCTAGAAATAAGGCAGACTTAATGGGGAGAAAAAGATGAGTTAAACTCTTTATTCTTTACAGTATTCATTTGTTAACATTATAAACATTTTTTTCTTTAAAGATAAAATATGAGTTAAAACTATTTATTAAGACTTTGCTGAAATAAGGGAGAAGTTTCTATCCTAAGATTAAGTTAAAAAGATGTGGATACTAAATTTTATATGTAGTATTGTCTCAAGAACTTCAAAATTCACATAGACCTGGATGTGGTGGCTCAAACCTACAATCCCAGCACTTTGGAGGCCAATGTGGATGGATAGCTTGAGTCCAGGAGTTCTAGACTAGCCTGGGAGATGTGATGAAGCCTGGGCTCCACAATATAAATATATAAGTATACATATATAATTCATATATATATATGAATTAGCCAGGCGTGGTGGCATCCACCTTTAGTTCCAGCTATTTGAGAGGCTGAGTTGCAAGAGTTCCTTGAGCCTGGGAGGCAGAGGTTGCAATGATCAGAGATCACACCACTGCACTCCAACCTGGGCAATAGCATGAGACTTCATCTCAAAAGTTAAAAAAAAAAAAAAAAAAAAAAGTATACATAGAAAAAAGATCAGATCAGAAATCAATAGCCAAACATGTGGCTCGTCAGAGATAGAATTTGTTTTTTCAGTTCTGGAGTCTGGAAGTCTGACGTTAGGGTGCCAACATGGTCTGTTTCTGGTGACTTTCTTCCAGTTTTCAGACAGCCTTCACACTGCGTCCACACAAAGTGAGTGAGGGAAATCTCCCTCTCTCTCTTCCTCTTTTCATAAGGACATCAATTCTACTGCATCTTGTCCTTATGACCTCATTTAAACTCAATTCCTCCCAAAAGCCCTATATCTAAATACAGTCACAGAGTGCTTCAATATATGAATTTTAGAGGGAAAAATTACATCCATATTTTTCAGACTATACATATAAGTATATAAATTTATTATTAAGACACATTATTACCTGCCATGTAGCAGACACTTATAAATTATGGAGATTCAAAGATGAAAAAATACTTTAGTTATACTACCACTGATGAGTTATTATTAAAATATATTAAAGAATGGGAGTAACATAAATCATTTAAATATTAAACAGGTAGGGAGAGAAAAAGAGTTTTTCCAGAAAATAAACATAATGACATGTTGTTCTTCTGAGAGAAAAAAAGATCAAAGTCTACTCAATAAATTTTTATACATAAATAACCATAGGATTAATTTTAAATATACAACTCACACAGTTCTATCAACAGAGAATATAAAGTTGGCCCTCCAAATCTGTGGGTTCCACATCTGTGGATTCAATCAACTCTGGATCAAAAATATTCAAATAATAAATTGTCTCTCTACTGGACATATATAGACCTTTTTCTTGTCATTATTTCATAACAATACAATATGATAACTATTTACACGGGATTTACATATTATTAGTTATTACAAGTAATCTAGAGATGATTTAAAGTACATGGAAGGATGTGCATAAGTTGTATGCAAATACTGGCCTATTGTATATCAGGAACAGGAATATCCTCGAATTTTGGTATCTGAGGGAGGCCGTGGGACCAAACAACTCTACTTAAGCAATGATATTGCATGAAGAATCTGGTTACATAATGGAAATTAAACTGATAAATGGCTACATAGAATAAACGTTTATGTACACTTCATGTTGAGTGTTAGGCCTTATCAGTGTCATACTATGAAAATTATATTTTCACATTAAACAGTATATTATTGTAACCAGGCCCCTTGAGATTTCAGTACCCCAGAATTATTAGTCATTTACATAATGAAAATTCTGATTAGGCCCTTGCCCACTTTGACATGTTAACCACTCGCTTTTTGTCCAACATCCCTTGTTCCCACAATATACTGATAAACTGCTGATGGACTGTTTTTCTGTCAAGCAGCAGGATATAAATTCAGTGTTATAAAAAAACATTTGCGGAAAGAATGAATGTCTTTACGGAAGTCAACCATCTGCTCATGCCCAGAAGTCTGATTGTTCAATGTGTTATCTGAGATTGAAGAAACAGACTTTTCCTCGGTTCCCTGAGATTCCCCCTCCTTTATTCTCTAGCTGTATAAAAATTCCCCATTTTCTTTTTTAAAGATAATTTGACAGATCTTGTTTTTCCACCTTCTCAGCTTGATCAAATAGAATAAAATTTTGTCTAACTCTAAGCACCTGTGTGTTACCGTCTGGCATCAACTACATATCGGGTACCCTAGTTTGAATTTGGGGTTCTGTATAATTATTCCAAACATAATTGAACAAAGCAAGATTGGCCTCCAAGTGAATATTAGTGTTTTCAGTATTCCTACATTTCTGACTTCAAACCCAGCGCTGCTTCCAGGAGAAGCAAGTAAAATTTTTGACTACCAAAAAAAAAAGTACAAAAATAAAAATACATATTCAGCTTTTCTAAGGAAAAATGACTAGAATATATTGTACTTTTTCAGTTTTCTTCAATACCAAAATTTGTAATTACTGTATTCATTGAAAATGAATTGATATTGATAAAATGTCTTATTAATATTTTATTAAATTCCAGAACACAAGCCACAAAACATCCAATGTATTGCCTCTCCATATGCTTTGGATTCAATTCTAAGATATTATATATTTAATGTTCACTGCACATGGTCAATGATAATTTTAAGAATATCTAATAAGTAAGGAAGATTATCAGTTAAATATTCTCTTTGAATATAATATTCAATGACTTCACTGAGACAGGATTTTTTAGTTCTAAGGACCTGAGACAAAAGTATACCTAATATTTAAAAAGCTAGAAAAAGATTATTTGCATATTTTATGTAATGCTAACAAAATATGTCATGAAATATTGAGCATTATACTAATGAAACTGAAAGGATTTTACTATTGGAAGATATTGCAAAATGTATGACCTTAAATGAAAACAAAAGATCTATTCTTCCACTCATAAATACGTATATAATGTATAATACATAATATATATTTGTATATATTAACCTACAAATATTATATAGTTATAACATATAAAA
>NW_012108430.1:497714-518921 GCF_000951045.1 Mandrillus leucophaeus | reverse complement strand
TTCACAGTACATACATATAATATATATTCCTATAATATAGTTGCAATAGAGCAGCTTCAGACAGAAAGCTTCTTTAATCCAGATTGAAATAAAAAACACTAGGAATCAAAATGTGCTGGAATAAATATTTTCAGAGGAAGTCAGTTTATGATAGGAAAGAAAGATTAATTTTCTTTAATTTTTGCTTTAGAATAAGGCAAAACATAGATATTATTTTTGCTAGCTTCCCTGTTTTACCATTGGAAACCTATAGTTTGAGAGACTCTGTCAGGGTCACACAGATCATGTCAGACATAAAAATTAAACTCCGGTGTTCTGATTCCTTGGCTTGCTGTACTGGTGTACTGTCTTACTGCCTATTGTAGAGAGTTTAATGAAGTTCTGTTTCACTGAATATCTAGACTAAGCTTTCTGAAAATGAAATGAGCAAGTTAATAAAAAATTAAAATGAGATGAAATGCTGGAGTAGCCAAATTACCTAACAAATATCTGGAATCATTGTTTTGAAAATGCTTAACATTTAAAAGTTAGCTTTCCAGGGAACTCTGGGTGATAGCCCATTTCACCTGTACAAGAATGATATTTTAACATATATCTTTCCTTTGGTGTCTACCTACTTTTGCCTATGTTGTTTCTCATAAGAGAAGATTAAAGATTGTTAAGTAGACCATAAAGTTACTGTATTTTGCAATTTTGAAAAAAATTATAAAATTACTATGTGAGTGTGGAAGATGTAAAAGGAGCATTCCATTAAACATGGCTCTATGCTTCCTCCCAAATTTTTGTATAAATAGGTAGGACTTTTAGCAATAAAAAAGAAAATTAAGCTTTACTTTTTTTTTCTTTTTTTTGAGATGGAGTTTTGTTCTTGTTGCCCAGGCTGGAATGCAATGGCACAATCTCGGCTCACTGCAACCTCCACCTCCCAGGTTCAGCCTCAGCCTCCCGAGTAGCCGGGATTACAGGCATCTGCCACCATGTCCAGCCAATATTTTTGTATTTTTAGTAGAGATAGGGTTTCACCATGTTGGCCAGGCTGGTCTCAAACTCCTGACCTCAGGTATTCCATTTGCCTTGGCCTCCCAAAGTGCTGGGATTACAGTCATAAGCCACCATGCTTGGCCTACTAAAGCCTTTTAATGGTTTATCCAAACATTTTATTTTGCAATATTTCAAAATAATAAAATTGAAAGATGTGTACAGCAAACTCATGAAAGATCTTCATCTATTGTCTTAAATTGTTAAAGATTTGCCTCATTTGGGAAGAATTTGTTTCTCATGAGCCCTATTATTGAGATGTGTAAATACAGAGTCCTATGAGAATGTGAACAAAATTCACATCAGCGCAGGATTAAATGATGATGATCTGTCTACATCTGATGAGCCTTCAACCAAAATGAAAACTGATCTATAACCTAATGTACTAAAAATTACAGCTGTGCCGACAAAGAAAGAAGATGGAACAAAAAATGTGTGTGCTAACTTGGCAGCTTCAGCTGTGCTAGGTGACATCTGATCCACACA
Source organism: Mandrillus leucophaeus (assembly GCF_000951045.1). Taxonomy (NCBI): domain Eukaryota; kingdom Metazoa; phylum Chordata; class Mammalia; order Primates; family Cercopithecidae; genus Mandrillus; species Mandrillus leucophaeus. The sequence continues at coordinate 517,397 of NW_012108430.1, read as the reverse complement.
TCTGCCTGCAGCCCATTGAGCAGGCTCATAGAAACTCCAAAATGATGTTAATTATTTCAAAAAAGCAGCAGGTGTTGAGTGTGCATCTAAATTGGAACATTCCTCACGAAGTTTCATTTAACTTCTCAGGCCAACATTTACAAGATTTTTCTCCTAATTGGCAATCACTTGACAATGAGGCTGAGTAGCTCAAGCTGAAAATTTCCTGGGATTCAGTATTCAAGATTGCCTACAGATTGTGGGGAATTGCTGAAGGATGAAGTAACAAAGCATATTGCATTTTCAGTATGTCACAGCATCAAGTTATTTCTGGTACATCATTCAAATATCTAAAAAGAATTAGATCGTTTAGATTCTTTTTAGAACAATAAAAGTCAATTTTTAGTAATTTATAACATATCCAAATATCACTTGACAATTAAAATCTGTGCTCTCTCAAATATTTATTTTTTCTCTCTTGAGGGATTATAAATTCAATGCCTTAGAAATATTCATGAATAAAAAAGTATGTATAAGAAAAATAATAGAAATATAATTTACAAAAAAATTTATTATAGCATAAAATAATATAGAATATACTTCTATAACATTAAAGATCATAGTAATTACTAGGAATGTATTTAGATTTCTAATAAGATTTTTTGTAGGTGTCTTACGGACAAGTGATTTCAATTCAGATCTTAATTTAAGCAGTACAGTTTCATGTCCCTCATAAACTTAAATAAACTTAAGTCTTTGTAGGAAGCAGAGTAAAAATAATGAAGTTTGAAAACAATTTGTATGTTTTAGTTGTATCAAAGAGCATAGTAAAACATATACTAAATAGAATCGGGGACCTTGCTTAATTGATTATTCCTGGTTGAGGATTTCAGTAAAAACTATTTCAGAAACAATTTATATACTTCACACAGAATGTGAGTGAACATTCTAATATAAACAAGTCACTCCAGAGCAGTGGTTCTTAATACAGTGTCCTTGAATAAAAATCGGGAGATCCATGGATTTGAATAAAAACATGTTATATCTTTATTTTACTTACCTCTAATTAATAATTAGTATTTCCTACCGTTATAGAGAAAAAACAACAGTTGCATTAGCAGCACTTGTGATTTTATTCCTAACAGAAATCAGAGAAATGTTCATATAACATGTGATTGTTACAGTAGAAACCTCAAAATATATTTTATATATTAATGACTTTAAAATGACTACAGTTATTATTATACTTACTGCTATATCTTATTTAAAATATTTGATACCTTTATTTCAATATATTTGATTTTAAAAACTATTTATATAAGCTGGGCATGGTGGCTCACGCCTGTAATCCCAGCACTTTGAGAGGGTGAGGCAGGCAGATCACGAGGTTAGGAGATTGAGACCATGCTGGCTAACATGGTGAAACCTCATCTCTACTAAAAATACAAAAAATTAGCCGGGCATGGTGGCAGGCACCTATAGTCCCAGCTACTCAGGAGGCTGAGGCAGGAAAATGGCGTGAACCCGGGAGGCAGAGCTTGCAGTGAGCCAAGATGGCACTACTGCACTCCAGCCTGGGCGACAGAGCGAGACTCCGTCTCAAAAAAATAAATAAATAAAGCTATTTATATAAAATGTTTCATGAATTTTCATGTTATCATTGTGCAAGGGCTATGTTAATCTTCTCTCTATCATTCCAATTTTAGTATATGTCCTGCTGAAGCAAGTATCAATGCCATTTTTTAATATTATATATTATATTTGTTCACTAATATTCTGAGAAACAATATACTTCATCAAACTGACAAAGTGTTCTATAGCATAATACAATTTTGAGATCCCCAGCTCCACTACAGAACTTTCCTCTTTCTCTCATACTCCAAATTTGATACCAACTTGACTTGTCCTCTGTACTTTCAGACTATATCTCAAATCCATCAACTTCAACTAGTTTTAATCATTTCCACTACTACTGCCTTAGGTCAAACACTTGTATTGGCACTACCGCAACAGCATTGTTATCAATCTTCTTGCTTCCATCCTTGATTTCTATAGCAATTCAATCTCAGCTAGGGGTGATTGTGACCCTCTACTTGCCAAGGACATTTAACAAATCTGTAGACTTTTTTGGTTGTCAAATGTACTGGGGTGCTACTACTGTCAATTAAGTAGAAGCTAGAGATACTGTTAAACACCATACAATGCATAAACCCTATCTACACAACAAAAATTTACCCGGTCAAATGTCAGTAGTGCCTAACTCGAGGAACCCTGCTCTATAGTCTTCTCCACATAATGATCATAGTAATATTCTTTAAAAAAAAAAAAAAAAACCAAAACCAAAAAAATGAAATGCAAGGCAAATCGGTTTCCATCCTTTCATAAATCCCTTTCCGCAGATTCCCATAACATTTACAAGAAAATCCGTTACTCTTGTGTCCTACAAAGTCTTCCATGTCCTAACCCCTGACTATGTCTGAATTTCTCTCTGCACTCAACTTTGATCCAGCTACACTAGCCGTCCTTCTGATTCTAAGAGACCCCATGCTTTTTCTTCACTTAGAGACATTTGATACCTAAATTATAGAATTTAAAATATTCTACTCCCGGATTATTTTTTTGGCTTACTCATTTCTTTTGGGTATCAAAAGTCACCCCTCCTAAAACAATAGCTCAGGATGACCTAGGAAACCTAGAATGCTGTTGTAGTCCAGACAGTTCTTCTGTGAACACGTTCAATCCACGATCATCTTAATCTATTTTCAGAGATTGAGACTGTTTGAAGCTGACCTGCTGACCCTAAGAGGGTTCAACTGGTTCATAGTTACTCCTAAAGTGTAACCTATTATAAGTCCAATCGAGAGTAAGGATGGTCCATCATCAGGCTTTTCTACTAGGATGACATGGCCTTGCACGGCTGCAAAAAGCCCAGTTTAATCTTTTAAATCTCAGCTATCCTATCTCTAACTTAGTATACCAAGAGATATTATACTCTGGCTTAACTCTACAAGTGATATAGTTTGGATCTATGTCCCCATCCAAATCTCATGTTAAATTGTAATCCCCAGTATTACAAGTGAGGCCTAGTGGGAAGTGATTAAATTATGGGGGTCAATTCCTCATTAATGGTTTAGTACCATTTGCTTGGTTCACTCTTCACCACAGTGAGTGACTTGTCATGAGATCTGGCTGTTTAAAACTATGTAGCATGTCAGTCTCTCTATCTTACTACTGCTTTCTCTGTGTGATATGCCTGCTTCTCCTTTGCCTTCAGCCATGATGGTAAGCTTCCTAAGGCGTCCCAAAAAGCATATACTGATATTATGCCTCACAGCCTGCAGCACTGTGAGCCAATTAAACCTCTTTTCTTACTAATTATTCAGTCTCAGGTATTTCTTTATAGCAATGCAAAAATGGCATAATATATCAGAATTAATAATAAAGAGAAAAGCCTGAAGTAGGAGGAAAAAAACAGCTATAAAACCGATACTATGATCCAAATATTCTGGATACAACTAGCAGGAATAATGACCATGGTAATAAGAATGAGTAAGAATGTTTTTGAACAGAACACTAACTGAGTCTTTATATGTGAATACAATAAATTAATAAAAAAGAGGTCAATGTAAGTGATTAGATTTGAAAGACCTAGAGTATAACATTCATAGAGAGGGTAGAAACATTCATAGAGAAGGTACATTTTTTAGTAGAATTGGTTTGCCCTATTTATTTGATAATTCATTCAATCAATGTGTGTGTGTGTGTGTGTGTGTGTGTGTGTGTGTGTGTGTATTTAATACCTGCTATATGCCAACCTTTAATCAGTGTGGATTGCAATCATGATTAAGGGAAGATCCTGCCCTTCAAGTATGCAAATTCTACTGGGAAAGACAGAAAAGTTAATAGAAAATTAAAATGCAGTATATAAGGTGGTACAATAAGGATGAGTATGAAATATCACAGAGGAGGAGCAATTATCTCAGGAAAAAGACCTGAAGGATGAGTAGAAGTTAACTGGGAGGTAATAGGCCCTGTTTGATGATTGCAGAGAAGGAAGCATTTTAGCCCTAGGGAGCAGAAAATGTTGTTGACATCAGGGATTTTAGGTAAGCACAAGTCACTCAGCATGTATAAGAACTATTGTTACCAAAATACCTGAGGTTTGGTCTAGGTCCTGCTGCTCATGGCACAGAAAGCTAATCACTGAGACCGCAATTATTGCCAAGGAAGAAGGGATTAATTGGGTGCTGCAGCCAAGGAGATGTGAGATCCGTCTCAAATCCATCTTCCTAATTGACTCAAACAAGAAGCTTATATTGCAGAGAAGAAATCTAACAATGTGTAAGAAAACAGGAACCAGAGAGGGGCAAGGAAGCATTTATGATGAAGGATGGGTCTAGCAGCTTATTGTCTAGATGGGATCTGGTGAATTTCACTTCTTTGATATCTTTTGTGAGAGGTCTGATGCTCATTTCCTGAGGAAGAAACTCAGATAAAACAAATGTAAATTTCACGGTTTAAGGCCCTATTTCTATGTTTATTTAAAAATAAACACTGTTTATGGGATTATTGGATTTGTTTCACTATGATATGAGGTAAATAATAATAATAGAAAAAAGCAGGTTAAAAATCTTGTTTTGAGAAAGCAAAGCAAGATGACCAAATAGAACTCTCCAGCAATCACTCTCCCTGCAGAAACACCAAATTGAACAACTATCTACACAATGAAGCACCTTCATAAGAGCCAAAAATCAAGTGAGGACCACAGTATCTGTTTTTAACATCATATCAAAAAAAAGAGAGACCCTGAGGAGGGTAGGAAAGACAGTCTGGCATTGCTTACACCACCTTCCCCCACCTCTCAGTAGTATGTGTGGGGACAGAATCTGTGTGCTTGGGGGATGGAGACTGAAGTGGGTATGGGACTTTTTATTGAAACTCAGTGCTGCCCTGTCACAGCAGAACATGGCATAGGGCAGAATTCTGCCAATGCCTACAGAGGGAGCATTTAGAATAACACAACCCAGAGAAATATACTCCTCTGCTCCACTGGTAAAGACCTGAGTTCAGGCTGGCCCCACTAGAGAGCAAAAGTGCGATGCAGTCATAAGTAGATTTGAAAGGCAATCAGACCACAGGGACTACAGTCCTTGGACAAGTCCTGGTGCTGTGTTGGTCTTGGAGCCAGTGGACTTGAGTTTCACACAACTCAGTGAGACACAGCTGTGACAGCCAAGAGAGAGCTTGCATCACCCCTCCCTTAACTACAGACAGTGCAGCTCTCAAAAAGACTCCTATCATTTGTGGAAAGGAGAGGAAAGAGTAAAGAGAACTTTTCCTGTCACCTATGGGTACCAGTTCAACCATAGTAAAGCATTAAGCAGATTTCTGAAGCCCCCAATTCTAGGCCCTTGCGCCTATATCACATTTTCTGATACCCGCCCTCCACACACACCCCAGCCTCTCCCTACCCTGCCCCTGAACCAAAGGAGAAACTGTAGCCCTCAAGAGAAAGACGCTGTCCTGGTAGGATGCACCAACTGCTGAGTAAAGAGCCTGTGGACCTTGAAAAATCATTAGTGGTAGCCAGGCAGTAGTCATCATGAGCCTTGGGTGAGACCCAAGCCTGTGTCTACTGTGCAGGCTTAAGGTATGATCTAGCACAGTCCCAGCTGTGGTGGCCACAGGAGTGCTAGCATCACCCCTCCAACAAAACCAGACAGCCCATCATGGAGATGGAGACTCCTTCCGTTTGGGGGAAAATGAAGAAAGAAAATGAGAGACTTTGCCTGGTAATCCAGATAATTCTCCTGGATCTAACCCAAGCCCACCAAGGCAGTAAGTACCTCTATGAGTCTGCAGCAGTCACATTGTTACTGGGCTTAGGGTGCTCCCTAGAACAGATACAGCTGCAGTGACCAAAGACACGATTCACAAACTTAAATTCCCGAATATCTAAAACGCCTTCTTAAAAACCATGGGTACAAACAAGCCCAGACAATGAAGATTAAAATGAATGCCTGTTTAAACTATTTAATGCCAGATATCAACAAATATCCACAAGCATCAAAAATATCCAGGAAAACATGACTTCACCAAAGGAAGCAAATAAGAAACCAGTGATGAATTTTGGAATGACAAAGATATGTGATATTTCAGACAAACAAATAAAAACAGTTATTTTGAGAAAATTCAATGAACTGCATAACACAGAGAAGAAATTCAGAATCCTATCTCAGAGAGATTTAACAGAGATTAAAATAATAATAAAAAAGAAGAATTTCTGAAGCTGAAAAAAATAAAATGAAACTGAAAAATACATCAGAGCCTCTCAATAGCACAACTGATCAAGCAGAAGAAATAATTAGTAAGATTGAAGATAGGCTATATAAAAGTACACAGTCAGAGAAGGACAAAAAGAAGAAAAAGGAAGGAAGCATGCCTACAAGATCTAAAAAGTAATGCTAAATTAAAAAAATTAAAGTTATTGGTCTTAACGAGAAGGTAGAAAAAGAGACTGGAGTAGAACATTTATTCCAAGAAATAACAACTAGTACTTTTTAAATCTAGAGAAAGACATTAATATTAAGTCACAAGAAAGTAACAGAATGCCAAGCAGATTTAATCCAAACAAAACCAATTAAAGACATTTAATACTCAAATACCCAAAGGTCAAGGAAAAGAAACAGTTTCTAAAAGCAACAAGAGAAAAGAAAGAAATAACACATAACAGAGCTTCAATACTTCTGACAGCAGATTTCTCAGTGGAAATATAACAGGCCAAGAGAGTGTCATGACATATTTAAAGTGCTGAAGAAACACATTTTTTTTCCTAGAATATTATATCCACTGAAAATATTATTGAAATATGAAGAAAAAATTAAGGTTTCCAGACAAAAAAAAAGCTGAGTGATTTTTTTTCAACACCAGATATCTCCTACAAAAAAAAATGATAAAGAAAGTTTTTCAATCTGAGAGAAAAAGACATTAAAGAGCAATAAGCAATCATCTGAAGGTACAAAACTCAAAGGTAACAGTAAGTACACAAATACAGAATTCTCTAACTATAATTTAGTGTGTAAACCACTCATATCGTGAGTAGGAAAACTAAAAGAAAAACCTATCAAAACAGTAGCTACAACTTTGTAAAGGGATCGATAGTATAAAAAGACAAAATAAATAAATAAAAGAAACAACTAAAAGTTAAAAAGCAAGGAGTAATGGAGTTCAACTGAGCTTTTATTAGTTTTCTCTTTGCTTTTTGTTTTATAATCAGAGTTAAAGAATCATCAGTTTAAAATACTTGGTTATGTTATTTGCAAGCTTCATAGTAATCTCAAATCAAAACACCTACAACAGATACACACATACACACAAGCAAGAAATAACATACTACCAGAGAATATCAGGGAGGCTCAGGCCACAGCAGAGCCCACCGCGGATGGGCTTGGGCAAAGCGGACTGCAGGTCCCAAGCCCTGCCCTTAGGAGAGGTGGCTGAGGTCCCCCGAGAATTTGAGCCGATGAGGGCAGGTCGGCAGTGCTGGGGGACCTGGCACAGCCTCCACAGCTGCTGGCCCAGGTGCTAAGCCCTTCACTGCCTGGGGCCGGAGGCGCCAGCCGGCCACTCTGAGTGCGGAGTCTGTCAAGCCCGTGCCCACCCAGAACTCGCACTGGCCTGCGAGCGCCGCATGCAGCCCCGGTTCCCACCTGCGCCTCTCCCTCCACACCTCCCTGCAAGCAGATGGAGCAGGCTCCAGCTTCAGTCAGCCCAGAGTGGGGCTCCCACAGTGCAGCAGCAGGCTGAAGGGCTCCTCAAGTGTGGTCTGAGTGGACACTGAGGCTGAGGAGGTGTGGAGAGCGAGGGCTGCTAGCACGTTGTCACCTCTCAATATGATCTGACTCTGTGTCCCCACCCAAATTTCATGTTGAATTGTAATTTCCAGTACTGGAAGAGGGGGCCTTGTGGGAGGTGATTGAATCATGGGGGCAGATTTCCCCCTTGCTGTTCTTGTCATAGAGTTCTAGTGAAGTCTGGTTGTTTGAAAGTGTAGCACTTCCTCCTCCTCTCTCTCTCTCTCCCCGTCCTGCTGACCATCTGAAGATATGCATTGCTTCCCCTTTGCCTTCTGCCATGCCATGATTGTAAGCTTTCTGAGGCCTCCCCAGCCATGCCTCCTGTACAGCCTGTATAACTGTGAGTCATTTAAACCTCTTTTCTTCATAAATTGCTCAGTCTCAAGTAGTTCTTTATAGCAGTGTGAGAACAAGCGAATACACTCACTTTCAGCTTTGAATAGATCAATCAAACGGAAAGTAAACAAAGAAACATTGGACTTAATCTGAACTATACAACCAAATAAATCTAATAGATATTTACTAATAGATATCAACAGCTATGGAACACATATTCTTTTCCTCAACACTTGGATAATTTTCAATGATAGGCCATTTGATAGGCCATAAAACAAGTCTTAAAATGTTTTTTACAAACAAAATCCTATCAAGTATCTTCTCTAACTGAAATATAATAAAACTAGAAATCAGTGACAAGAGAAACATTGGAAACTATACAAATACATGAAAATTAAACAATATACTGCTAAATGGCCAATGGCTCAATAAAGAAATAAAGAAGATAGTTATAAATATTCTTGAAACAAATACGAATGAAAATACAAGATACCAAATCTATAAGAGATAGCAAAAACAGCATTAAAATAAAAGCATATAGCAATAAGCACCTACATCAAAAAGTAGAAAAATTTCAAGTAAACAAGCCAAAGACGTTGCTTAAAGAATTAGAAAAGCAAGAACAAGCCAAATTCTTAATTAGAAGAAGGAAAGAAATAATAAATATTGGAGAATAGATAAATGAAATTGAAACAAAAAGGTCAGTAAAATGAAAAGTTGGTTTTTTGGGGAAAAAAAAATGAAATACCTTTAGCCAGACTATGATAAAAACAGAGAAGACCCAAATAAATAAAATTAGAGGTGAAAAAGGAGACATTACCGCAGACCACAGAAACTTACAGGTTTATTAGAGATTACTATAGGCAACTATTTGGGAAAAAAAAGGGAAAAACCTAGAAGAAATGAACAAAGTCTTTGACACATACAACATATCAAGATTGAATCATAAAGAAATTCAAAATGTACAACACGAATAACAAGCAATGATATTAAAGCTATAATAAAAAGACTCCTGTTAAAGAAAAGCCAGACCTGATGGCTTTACTGCTAAAGTTCACCAAATCTTTAAAGAAGGATTAATGCTAATCCTATTCAAACTATTCCAAAAAATTAAGGATAAAATACTTCCAAACTCATTCCATGAGGTCACTATTACCCCCAAACTAAAATCAGACAGACACCACAGAAAAAGAAAGTTAAGGCCAATATATCTGATGAAAATAGATGCACAAATCTCAACAAAATTCTCAGCAAACCATTTAAAACACATTAAAAAGATCGTTTATTATGACCAAGTGGGATTCATCCCAGGGATGCAAAGATGGTTCAACATGCACGAATCAATCAATGTGATATACCATACACACGTAGACCAATGGAACAGAATAGCGAGCCCAGGAACAAATTTACATGTCTACAGTGAACTCATTTTCAATGAAGATGCCAAAAGCATACATTGGGGAAAGGGTAGTTTTTTGAGTTAATGATGCTGGGAAAACTGGAATCCATATGCATAATATGCATATATACTGGCATATAGAGAATGAAGGATAAAAAACATTCAATTATTTCAACTGATGCTGGAGAAACATTCAATAAAATTCAACATCCTTTTGTGATAAAAACTCTAAAAACTGGGTATAAAAGGAACATACCTCAACACAAGAAAATCAGTCTATAACATATCCACAGCTAGTATCATATTGAATGAGAAAAAAGACTTTCCTCTAAGATCTGGAAGAAGACAAGGATGCCCACATTCAGCAATGTCATTTAATCTAATACTAGACGTTCTGGCTAGAGCAAAATTAATAAAAGAAAGAAAGAAAGAAAGAAAGGGCATCCAAATGGGAAAAGTAGAAATCATATTACACTTGTTTGCAGATGATATGATTTTATATTTGGAAAAACGTAGTGACTTCTCCAAAAAACTATTAGAACTAGGAAACTAATTCAGTAAACTTATAGAATACAAAATCCATCCAACATGGATGAAACTGGAGAACATTATGTTAAATAAATTAAACCAGGCACAGAAACAAAAATTGTACATGTTCTCACTCATGCATGGGAATTAATAATTAAAACAATTGAACTCATGGAGATAGAGAATAGAATGATGGCTACCAGAGGCTGAGAAGGCTATTGGGGCCAGGGGAACATGGGATGGTTAATGAATGAAAAAATATAGGTTAAATGAATAAAATCTTGTATTTGATAGCACAAGATCTCTATACTCAATGATAACTTACTGTATATTTTAAAATAAGAGTGAAATTGGAATGTTTCTAACATGAATAAATGATAAATGCTTGAGGTAATGAATACCTCCATTACCCTGATGTGATTATTACATATTGTATGCCTCCATGAAAGTATTACATGTACCCCGCAAATAAAAACACCTGTTATGCACTTATAATAATTTAAAAAATGCACGTTTTAAAAAAAAATATGCTTGGATTTAATTTTGATGACTGAAATAATTTGTTTTGGTATATGCCATTACCTAACCAAAAGTAAATAAGTAATTGTCCTACAAAGATAAGATAGCCCTTTAGCAATAATAAGTTTTTGATATTAATGGATTTATCATTCTCATTTTGAGATGAGCTACTCAACCTGAAGTCTGAATAGAAACCATAAGTAGTTATAAGAAGTTATTGTACATTTGCCTTTATGACTTGGCAAAATGAATTTGGACTTTTGAACCCAACAAATTGTTGCTAAAATCTCAGCTCTACTTCTCCTATATTTGAATGTGAGCAAACCATTTAGTCTTCCAAACTTGGGTATAATTTCTAACGAGACTATCTTACTAATGGTTATACCATAGAAAGAACTAAATGAGAGGGTTCCTGACAACTAAGGAACATTGAAAAATTACAGATTCAAAAGTCAGCCTCTGAGGCTTCTAAGATAATAAATGAAAGAAATTTTTAAAAGTTAAAGGGAAAAAAGTCATTTTGAAGAGCTAGCACTAGTCACTAAATTTCACACAATGAATCCTGACATTGTAAACTATATGTTTCTTCTCGGGATTTCACACATGGCACACAAACTTAGCAAGGGGTCACTTGTCTCTGCACTCATTTTCTGATGCTCTGCCTTTGAAAGTGTAATATTGCATCTGCCACTTCATCAATTTTTTATACTATTATCTTTTAAATGCCCTCTTAAATATCTTCAATCTAAGATTATGACCTCTAGTCCCTGAATGTTTAACAATAATTTGCAACTCAACACTCTCAATTCATTTCTAGATCATAATCCAAAACAGCCTCTGTGCCTCTAATTATTCCAGAAACAACAATAGAGAAAAGACATAATAGTGATATCATCATTTGAAAACATAGCACCACTGCCATTTCCCAAATCCCTAGTTCAGGTGCTCCAGGTAACTGTAATCAAGTATACTTAGACTTCTAATCATTTGAATATACTTAATAAAGTATCATTGTTTTTCTTTACAATTAAGGTTCCTTTTGACATAACTGAGTTAAAGGACTTCGCATTGTAGTATATTAACTGAAATAAAGTACAACATAAAATAAAAAAACTTAAAAATTATTTTCATAGTTTATTGTTACTGCCCTTAACAATGAAACAAGTTCAAATACATTAAATACATTATATTTTGTAGAAAATTAGCTTTTAACTTTTATATATACTTTTTACTGTTTAGACTTATTTTTATTAGAGTATACATATATATATATGGAATATATTAAAGCTGAGGTCACAGAATCACCTGCAGTTAAACAAAAATGTGTATTTCTTTATTTTATAAAGAAAATAATAAAATATAATAAAAAATAATTTGGAGGGGGTGGAGCAAGATGGCCAAAGAGGAACAGCCCCAGTCTCCAGCTCCCAGCGTGAGCGACACAGAAGACGGGTGATTTCTGCATTTTCAACTGAGGTACCGGGTTCATCTCACTAGGGAGTGAAGGACAATCGGTGCTGGTCAGCTGTTGCAGCCTGACCAGCGAGAGCAGAAGCAGGGCGAGGCATCGCCTCACCTGGGAAGTGCAAGGGGGAAGGGAATCTCTTGTCCTAACCAGGGGAACTGAGACACACATCACCTGAAAAATCGGGTAACTCCCACCCCAATACTGCGCTTCACCAAAGGTCTTAGCAAACGGCACATCAGGAGATTATATCCCAGGCCTGGCCGGGAAGGTCCCATGCCCACAGAGCCTCCCTCATTGCTAGTACCTGTCTCTTATACACATCTAGATGTGTATAAGAGACAGTGTTCATTGTGGCACTATTCACAATAGCAAAGACTTGGAATCAACCCAAATGTCCATCAGTGACAGATTGGATGAAGACAATGTGGCATATATACACCATGGAATACTATGCAGCCATAAAAAAGGATGTTTGTGTCCTATGTAGGGACATGGATGCAGCTGGAAACCATCATTGTCAGCAAATATCGCAAGAATAGAAAACTAAACACCATATTTTCTCACTCATAGGTGGGAACTGAGCACTGAGATCACTTGGACTCAGGAAGGGGAACATCACACACCGGGGCCTATCATGGGGAGGGGGGAGGGGGGAGGGATTGCATTGGGATTTATACCTGATGTAAATGACAAGTTGATGGGTGCTGACGAGTTGATGGGTGGAGCACACCAACATGGCACAAGTATACATATGTAACAAATCTACACTTTATGCACATGTACCCTAGAACTTAAAGTATAAAAATAAAAAAATAATAATTTGTACATTTCTAAAATTCCCACTGCTCATAACATTTAAAAATACAATTAGAAATTAGATACAAACAAAATAAAAACTATAGTTGTGATAAATATTGCATGTAATAGTTCACACAAAATTAAATTCCTCTACCACGTTGGTGAGAATGAAGCTTTTAAAAATATTTCTGGAGAATCATTTAGCAATGTGTACTAAAAATGTAAAAGTGAGCGTATTATTTTCTCCGTGATTTCCGAGAATTTATCTTAATAAAGTATTATTTTTATGAAAGACCTGTAAAGATATTGAGCCTAGAAAATGTTTACAATAGTTGGATTAAGAAATTATTCAAATAAAGCATTATAGCCACAAAACAGAAGACAAATTATTAGACACTGAAATTAAGATTTGAAATGGATGGAAAATTACATAGTTCTCTAGAAAATCCCAAAAACCCTGGACAGAAATAAGGTAGTCACCACAAACAAAAAATGTGTAAAAAGATGGATAAAAGAGGTGAAGATTAAGGATGTCTTTAACATTCTGGGTTCTTGAAAGCAGAGTTATCTTATTTCTGAAGTGAGAGGGCATACAATGGTCCATGTGGACTGTTATCCAAAACATAGGAAATGCCACTTGGGAGTTGAACTATATGTTGTATAAGGCTGCAAGAAATGTATTTTGCTTACAATTAGAGTTATCTGTAGAAAATATACATGTCCTGGGAGAATGCATCCATGAATATTCATGGGTCACGACCAAAATAGTGTAGACATTAAAAATATTTATAACAAAAACATACAAGTAACTGTAAAAAAAAATTCCAGCCTTCAAGACTTTTGTGCTTTTTTTTTTTTTTTTTTTGAGGCGGAGTCTTGCTTTGTCACCTAGGCTGGAGTACAGTGGCGTGATTTCCGCTCACTGAAAGCTCTGCCTCCCGGGTTCCCACTATTCTCCTGCCTCAGCCTCCCGAGTAGCTGGGACTACAGGTGCCCGCCACCATGCCCAGGTAATTTTTTGTATTTTTAGTTGAGAGAGGGTTTCACTATGTTGGCCAGGATGGTCTTGAACTTCTGACCTTGTGATCCGCCCGCCTCAGCCTCCCAAAGTGCCGGGATTACAGGCATGAGCCACTGCGCCTGGCGACTTTGGTGCTTTTTGAATAAATTATGTCAAAGTTATGGGAACTTTAGGGATAAAAAGATTATGTCTGGAGAATCCAACTGGGAACCAGCCCAGAGGCAGTTTAAAATTGGAAATTTAATCCTCACATAAATATTTTTAAGTAAAACTAATTAAAGTTACCTATCTGATTATGAGAGATCTATTCAGACCTGTGAAATGTTCCAAAGACCTGTGATTGAGTCAAGGTTTATGTAGAGAGTAATCCTTGAAATAAAATTGTCTCTCCAATGGGATAGGCAAGAAATGTTCTTGGTACAGAAACTCAGACTGCCCTAACACAGCGATTTGGGAGCCTGGAAATAAGAATTCTTACCCAGCCAGGCTTTGTTATTTCCATGAAAGTGACTCTTTTGCAGAGTTTGACTCTGTCCATCAACATGTCACACTCCTATGGGAGGAGTTAAGGCAGTGCATTTTGTTTGCTGAATATAAAGATTTATTAGGATCAGATATGGCAAGATATCAAGTTAAGTTTGTACTTTCTATATATTTGTTTCTCCTTAATTTTAAAAAAGAAAACAAATGTTATCTGCCATTGACTTAGGGAAAGTCTTTTGCAAAGTGGGAAACAGATCCTTCTTGGCCAGCACTTGTAGCCCAGAAGATACTCTTGGAGGTTTTTGGTCTGCTGAAATGCCATTTGGATCCTTATGGAAGTATCATAAATAAATGAAAATTAATTTCTTCTAGTATTTAAATCATTGTTAGAGAAGGAAAAATGTTTCTTATTTACACAAATTTCTGCTCCAGAGGATTTTATTGGTGCTTTTATTTTATTATTTTATTTTATTCCCAAAGAACTTACATGTTCGATCACCAGAGTTTACAGAGTTCTTGAAGAGATTTACCCACTGCTATATATAATATATTATACTGACTAGCAGTTGCTGATTTCTTTTGCTATGATACATTCTTTCCTAGTGATTCTGAAGTTTTCATTTATGGGTTAGATTACAAAACTAATCTTTCATCTTAAAATTGCTCTATGTGACTGAATATGTCTGTGGCAGGCAGAAAAATGTTCCTACTCCAAAGATCTGCACATTTTACAGATTTCTTTAAGGTTGTGGATCCTAAAATACGAATGTTATTCTGATTGTCTGAGTGGGCCCAATCTAATCACTTGGATCATGAAATGCAGAAAACATTTCCGGGCAGGAAGCAACAAAGAGATGCAACGGAGGAGGGGTCAGGAGACATGAGGCAGAAGGTCAGTAAGATAGAAGAATAAAGTTAACTTGGCCCACAGTGCTAGCTTTGGAGATAAAGGGTCCTCCCAACAAGAAATTCAGGAGGCCTCGAGAAGCTGAGAATGATAATCAGCAAGGAAATGGGGACTTCAGTCGTACCGCTACAAAGAAGAAAGTTAGATGACAATTTGAATAAGTTTGAAAGCAGATTCTAAGAGTCTTCCCATAAAAGCATGGCAGGCCTACACTTTGGTTTTGCCATTGTGAAACTTGGGGCACAGAAACCATTCAGAACTGTGAGATAGAAAATGTGCATTGTTTTAAGTTGCTAAATTCATGGTAATTTGTTAGAGTAGCAACACAAGGAAAACAAATTCACTGTCTAAAACCATATGTTGACACAATTCGTATTTATATTTAGGAAGAATTTGAACAATATTCATGTAAATAAATGTATGAAAATTGTTACTAATGGGCGGAAGGGAAGGTACTACAAAGATTAAGACAAATTTCAGAGTCAGTACATTCAGTAGCCCTTATATCATATACTCTTGGAGATAGTGGCCAATAGTTGGAGAAAAGAGCTGGGAGAAAAAGAGCCAGGAGACTGAATGATTATTTGTATCATGTCAACTGTCCAGATAAGGAGAAGCAAAGATGGTGGCAAAAATAAAATTAAACAGGAGCTTATGAAGTTGAATGATAATATATACTATAAAATGATTTGGTTTCAGGATGGGTAAGAGGGATGAAAGGGTAAAATCTATCAAGCTCGGTGTCTGCATAAGTATAGAATGGCAATGCTATTAATAAAAATAGAAAAGGGAAGGTATCATGGGGCTTACAAAGGCAAGTAGTCTTCATCTCTATGCACACCAAATTGGAGTTGACATGCATTTAAACAGAGAGGCCCTTGAATCAGGAGTGAACATAGATTTGGAGATCAGTAAGAATATAGGTCAGGGATCCAGAGTTAGAGGTCATAATCTTAGAGGAGATGAATGAAACTACAGGACTTGTACCAAGAAGAAAGCATATCCAAACATGGGTTCTCAGAGGAAGAAGGAGGCTGACACAAAATGTAGAAAACAGAGAGATAAAATAACAAGATGAAATCTTAATAATCGTCAAAGAAAGTGAGGATATTTAGTTTGGGAAGTGGCCGTAAAGCAATTTGCTTTATTAAAGAAAGTAAAGGGAATTCACAGTGCTTCAACCATGGGTTACCAAGGAAGAAATAGGTGATATAAAAATAGAATTAGTTTTGTTTGTTTGTTTTTTAAGAATTTGGGAGAACAAGGCTGCAATTGATAGCTATAAATGGTAATAAGACTTCAATATGTCAACTTCTCAGAAATAATAACAGATAATAATAATGGGAAACATGATCCTTGATATAAAATATATAAAACAAAACAGCATATTAATAACAGTTCTGAAGTTAGAAAATAACATTTTAAAAGTTAAGTAACAAAAGCCACATATTTAAAGTGTTGTTGATTTTGTTTCTCACCAAATCTTCCTGTGGAAGTGATAACCAATAAAATGTTGGCATAATATGACATTACAATAATATGAAGTTGGGACAGTAAAATATCAAATGAGAAAACATTGTATCTTAGTATCTTCTTGTTATTTTTGTTATCTTTATATTAGATCATTTGAATTTATTTCTCAAGTTCATTCAGAATTTTTTTTTTATATATATATATATATAAAATCTCCCTGAAAAATCTTGAAAAGACTCAACACTGCCACATATTAAATTCATGCATATCTTGTTATAGTGCTCTCCCCTTTATTGTGCTTCACATATCATTGTGTTTTTTAAAACTTGAAGGTTTGTGGCAACCCTGTATCCAGCACGTCCACTGGTACAATTATTCAAATATTGTGTGCTCACCTCATGTCTCTGTGTCACATTTTATAATTCTTGAAATATTTCAAATTTTCTGTTTACTATATCTGTTATCATGATCTGTGATTAGTGATTTTTGACGTGATTATTGTAATTGTTTTGGGGGACCATGAGTCATGTTGTATAAAATGGTTAACTTGGCCAGGCACAGTGGCTCATGGATGTAATCCCAGCACTTTAGGAGGCCGAGGTGGACAGATCACCTGAGGTCGAGAGTTCAAGATCAGCCTGACCAACAGGGAGGAACCCCATCTCTACTAACAACAACAACAACAACAACAAACAAAATTAGCCAGGTGTGGTGGTACACGCCTATAATCTCAGCTACTTGGGAGGCTGAGACAGGAGAATCGCTTGAACCCGGGAGGACTTGATTGCGGTGGACTTGATTGCGGTGAGCCGACATCGCACTGTTGCATTTCAGCCTGGGCAACAACGGCAAACTCCGTCTCCAAAAACAAACAAAAAAAGATGGTTAACTTAAACAAAAAATGTTGTGTGTGTTCTGACTGTCCACCAACTGGCCATTCCAGTCTCCTTCCCTTGCCTTGGACCTCCCTATTCCCTAAGACACAGCAGTATTGAAATCAGACTAATTCATAACCCTACAGTGGCCTTTAAATTTTCAAGTGAAAGGAAGAATCACATCTCTCACTTTAAATTAAAGGCGAGAAATGATTAAATTTAGCGAAGAAGTCATATATTGAAAGCCATGAAAGGCAGAAAGCTAGTCCTCTTGCACCCAACAGTTTGCTTGAGTTATGAAAACAAAGAAAATGTTCTTAAAGAAAATTAAAAATACTACTCTAGTGAAAAAAAGAATAAGTAAGTGAAACAGCCTTATTGCTAATATGAAGAAAGTTTTAGTAGCCAAGAGAGAAGATCAAATCAGCCACGACATTCCCTTAGACCAAAGCCTTACCCATTCTACCAAGGGTGAGAGAGGTAAGGAAGCTCTGAAGAAAAGCTTGAAGTTAGTAGAGGTTGGTTCATGAGGTTTAAGGAAAGAAGGCAATTTTATTACATGGAAGTGCAAAATGAAGCAACAGGAGCTGATGTAGAAGCTGCAGCAAGTTATACGGAAGTGCTAGCTAGGATAATTGATGAAGGTGGCTACACTAAATAACAGATTTTTAACATAGGTAAAACAGCCTTACATTGGAAGGAGATGTTACTTCAGACTTTACTAGCTAGAGAGGAGAATTCAATGTTTGGCTTCAAAACTTCAAAGGACAGGCTGACTCTCTTGTCAGGGAATAATGCAGCTGGTGACATTAATTGAAGCCAATGCTCATTCACCATTCCCCAAATCCTAGGACCCTTAAGAATTATGTTAAATCTATTCTGCCTGTGCTGCAGAATAGATTTAAAATCATTCTGTAGCCATAGATCAAGAATAATTTTGAGTTTCAAGTCTTATTATTTAAGAAACACATCTTGTAAACCGACATCTGTCATATATAGTGACTCTTCTGATGGATTTGGGCATAATAAATTGAAAGTCTTTTGGAAAAGATTCACCATTCAAGATGTGAAAAAGAATATTTGCGATTCATGGGAGAACGTCAAAATATCAACAGTAACAGGCATTTGTAAGAAGTTAATTCCAACTCTCATGGACGACTTTGAGGGGTTCAAGATTTCAGTGGAGGAAGTAACTACTCATGTGGTAGAAATAGTAAGATAATTACAATTAGAAGTGGAGCCTGAATATGGGACTGAATTGCTTCAATCTCTTGAATAATCTTGAATGGATGAAGAGTTGCTTCTTACAGATGAACAAAAAAATGTTTTCTTGAGGTGAGTCTACTGCTAGTGAAGATAACGTTAATATTATTGAAATGTCAGCAAAGGATTTAGAATATTTCATAAACTTAGTTGATGAAGCAGTAGCAGGCTTTGAGAGGACTGACTCCAATTCTGAAATACGTTCTACTGCAGGTAAACTGATATCCAACAGCGACACATGCTAAGGAGAACTCGTTTGTGAAAGAGAGAGTCAACTGATGGGACAAACGTAATTGTTGTCTTATTTTAAGCAATTGCCACAATCATTCCAATCTTCTGCAAGCCACATGCTGATCTGTCAGCAGCCATCAGCATTGAGTCAAGATCTTCCCTCCCTCCACCAACAAAAGGATTACAGCTCTCTGAACGATCAAATGATTATTAGCAATCTTAGCAATAAGTATTTTAGAAATTAAGGTATGTACATTTTTAGATTTAATACTATTTTACACTTGATAGACACGATATAGTGTAAATGTAACTTTTATATTACTGGAAAACCCAAAAATATGTGTAATTCACTTTTTTTTTAAAATTTATTTATTATTATTATACTTTAAGTTGTAGGGTACATGTGCATAACGTGCAGGTTTGTTACATATGTATACCTGTGCCATGTTGCTGTGCTGCACCCATCAACTCATCATTTACATCAGGTATAACTCCCAGTGCAATCCCTCCCCCCTCCCCCCTCCCCATGATAGGCCCCGGTGTGTGA
>NW_012108430.1:476598-492954 GCF_000951045.1 Mandrillus leucophaeus | reverse complement strand
AATTGGAAGTAAAGCACTCCTCAGCAAATGTACAAGAACAGAAATTATAACAAACTGTCTCTCAGACCACAGTGCAATCAAACTAATTCACTTTTTTGAGCCAAACCAACAATATCTCTTAGGTCCAATAGTGCTGTCCAGTCTAGTGCTGTCCAATAGAAATATAATGTGAAGAACACATAGTATAAATTTCTTATAACCACATTTCAGCAGTGTAAAAACTAACAGGTGAAGTTAGTTTTAATATATTAATCCAATATATCCAAGATACTATAATTTCAATACTTAATTAACATAAAAGTATGTAATAAGATGTTTTTCATTCTTGTTTTTGTATAGCTCTTTGAAATTCAGTGTGTATTTTACACTTAAAGATACCTCATCTCAGACCAGCCAAAGTTCAACTGCTCAATAGTCACACGTAGTACTGAACTAGACAAAACTAGCATAGATAGTTGTCAATTTCCAATAGAATATTTTATTTCAAGATGACCATTGTATAATTTAAAATTTTGAAAACATTTAGAAAGTCATAATTAACTATGGGATTTAATATTATAATGTTTTAACTCTGTTATAAACATTTTCACCCTATTCTCTTTCTCCCAGACTAAAATTTAATTATTCTAATGTTTCAGACTGTTGAAGTTCAGACCATTCATATTATCCTTTATAAACACAGTTTACCAAAGGTAATTTTTTTGTAGCTTCCCATATAAATGAATTAAATACTGACACCATTCTTTACAAATTTATCCAAAACAAGTTCTGAATATTAATGTATTGCTATGTTCTTTGAACTTAACCAATGTCTACCAGCCTAAGTACCTATAAGAAGGCCTTATTGGTGTTGCAGTTCTTGAGTTAACATGTCCCTTATACTTGAACAACTATAGTAGGTTAAAAAGTTTGGGGTCCACACTTTCTCTCACATATAGATATAAATCATCTGTCATTTGGTGTTGTTAGGCCATTGGTTGTGGCCATCTCATTATCTATTAGCTGGATTTTGTGACCAAGTCAATCCTGGATTTTGTTTTCAAATTTACAAGTGCTCACCTATTGTGTTTATACATAAATGACAAATAGCCTTGGTATGATACTATCACGATGTTCTTTTTGTCCCTCTCAATATGTTGTATACATTTCCACTATCTGTAGACGTTGTATGTTGCTACATTGGAAGTGAAAGCCTAGCCATGTTATTTCACTCATTGAAGGTGATTTAATTGCATTGCTTTGTTTCTGAACATGTTTTTATTTTATGTTGGACCTTTAATAATGTAATAAAGCTACGACTTAATTTTTTCGTTATGAACTTTCTCCCCTAAGACATGTTTGGTCCTTTAAATCTGAAGATTTTTTTTTCTCTCAAAAACTATTTTTAAAATTATAATATCTTTAAAAATCGTTTAAATATTAATTTTTGTTACTAATCTTTCTGTTGCAACATTTTTGGCATTTGCATCTTTCTCCTCATCATTACTTCAAGTGCATTGTTTTATTTAATAAAATACAAATCTGTTTATAGGAGGAACTTCATTTTTCAATTTTAAGTTATCTCATTCTTTTAATTTTACTTTATATATTACTTTTCTCATGGATTTATTTTGGTTATCAGTTTGTTTTCTTAGTACTGCAGTCTCCATTTTTATCTCTGTTGTTTTATCTTTATATCTTTGAGATCTTGTCGTAGTGAATTATACTTTAACAGTACATTTTCTTGTCGAAATTTTTTTCTGTCTCTGAATTTTATACATAGAGAAGTTAATATTTTGTCTTACCATTTATCACCTGCCTCCTGCATGTCAATTCTATTCCTTTTACTTTTTTTCCTTTAGATTTTTTTCCCTAGATAATGTCTGTTTTTAAAGGACATTTAATGTAATCTACTTTATTTATTATACTACGTGGGAAACTTTCATTACTTCAGTGTCATCTTACCTGTAGCTAGTTTGCCGTCCTTGCTGATCTATTAACTCTGTGTGTGTGTGTGTGTGTGTGTGTGTGTGTGTGTGTGTCTACATGCAACCATTGAAGGAAAGATCAGTTGAAACTCTGAAAATACTTTATTGGAGATGATATTTTTCCTGTAGTATTTTAAGTGTCTTGTTAAATTTTCCCTACCAAATAAGAGTTATATCTCACTGCCACAAAGGGATATTCTTGGAGTTTGCACTATACCCCCGATTCAGCGTAACTAGACCATCTGCTTTTATTGGAAGAAGTTAACACAGGACGTTCATTTTCATTGTTTTATCCTGCTAGTAACTGCAGTCACAAAACATCACCAGAAAGATATGAAAAAAGTAAAAATATATTTTATTTGGGTTTAATTATTATTTCAGTATATATTGCCTATATATTGCCTGTCTACTAGATAAATTTTTACAATAATTTTTGCAAAAATATTATATGGTCTTTGTTAAATTATATTATATTGAATAAAAACATGATGAGCCTTAAATAATTCTTGTTGCTTTCAAGACCTAAATTTAATTATTCTGTATTACCAGAATAATTATGCAAAGAAAATTTAATCTGATAATGTAAATACACATATGTAATAAAGAGATACACATCTTCAGGAAGAAATATTAATTAGATTCCATAGTGCTGATAATGTTATACGTGTTATAAGTGAGAAAGCCACTATTAAAATCCAATTGGGGTCGGGCATGGTGGCTCACACCTGTAATCCCAGCATTTTGGGAGGCCGAGGCAGGCAGATCATGAGGTCAGGAGATCAGGACCATCCTGGCCAACACGGTGAAATGCCGTCTCTACTAAAAATACAAAAAATTAGCCGGGCATGGTGGCGAGCACCTGTAGTCCCAGCTACTGGGGAGGCAGGTGAATGGCGTGAATCCAGGAGGCAGAGCTTGCCGTAAGCCGAGATCGCACCGCTGCACTCCAGCCTGGGTGACAGTGTGAGACGCTGTCTCAAAACAAACAAACAAACAAACAAAAAATCCAATTGGTATAATTAAGTTCAAAGAAGAAATCAGAGAAGTACATCATTAATTTTTTCAAAAATATCAAAGAAGATATAAGGAATGTACATCATTAATTCTTTAAAAATATACTTACTGAGCTCCTACTCTGAGAACAAAACTTTTCTAGATTCAGAGTATATAGTAGACAATTAGGTACATACAGTCATATACTCCAGAATGAGTGGTAGGTAACATATAAGTAGACAAATAAATATTCAATATACTTTATGAAAAATAATGAGTCAGGACAGAGGATATAGAGAGGTATGTGGCTACTTGATATGTTACTTTTCAAAGACAACTAAATGAGTTTATTTGTGCATTTATTTGATGAAATAGTTTGGAGGATTTAGTTTGTGCAAAATATTTTCAATTTATCTGCTCGAGAATTTGGGTATTTTAAAAATATTTTCATAAAGTATAACACTTACACAATATAATAAAATATTTTTGTGTATTTAGATAAATTTTAATACACCATCAACTAAATAGTGAAAAAAACATAGAACAGTTGTACTGATGGAATGAAAACAATGGCACAAAATTAGAGAAGCACCGGCTCATACGAAATCTGTTGAAATACATTCAGAGGAGGAATGAGATAATATGTAGATAAGCAGTGGTAATTTAGTTGATGCCAGCATTAACAAATTACATGTTAAATAATGGCATATAAATGTGAATTCATTAAGTTTTGAAATTGCTGACATTCCAAATTTATTTTTAATAAAACAAGAAATGCTTTGCAGAATGTGCTTTTTTTCTGCTGAAGCTCATTGGCTGTCCTGAGGGAAGGTGCTGCTACACACCTTTTTAATGAGACAAGAAATCACTATTTTTTCATGACAAAGAAAATCCGTTATTGAAATACTTATCTGATACAACATGATTATACCAACCTGCATCCTTCGTGATTTTTCAAGAGATAAGTAAACTTGATTAGATGTTTCAGTCTTGTAAACTAACACTTTGTGGAAGAATTCAGAATTCAATGAGAAAATTCAAACAAAGTTTGGGCTGACTAACCAATTTGAACTTTTATAATTTTTTATGAATTAATTTAAAGATATGCAATACAGTATCTGAGATTTTTTAATGGATATACTTGGACATGTGGAAATATATGATATACTTGTAAAGATGCTTACAATCTGAAAAATAAACCAAACGTGCTGAGAATCTATTCATCAACTCCTAAATGTAAAGTTTGCTAATTCAAGTAAGTGGGCAATTTGGTTAATACCTCAAATTTGAAAACAAAATGACATTTTATTTCAGTTTTTAAACTTCTATCCTATGTGAACTAAACACTGAAAGGTTAGAAAGTACATAATGTTATAATTTATAGTAATTTATGATGAGAATACATTTCAATATTCTATTTTATAACAAGAATATGATATACAATGTTTGGATATAATATTTTCTTAAAGGTATATATATATCCAAATGAGAAAGACATTGATTAAAAAATACAACTGTTACCTAGAAAATCTAGTTTAAAAACATTATTAAAATCAAAATGATTTTAAAATAAATTAATAATTCATTTTACAATAAGCAAATGTTAAAATTGTACTATAGATACACATTTAATTACATAGAAATATTTAATTATTTGATTATATTAGTGCCTCACATATGACTTTGTGAAAAATAAATTATTTCTAAGCTAGAAAAGTTTGAAAATCCGTTTTATGGAAAATATGGAGCCATTAATGCATTTTGCAAAGGACCATATTTGAATTTAGATAGCTCCTTAAGGCTGGAGAGTGAAAAGTCTAACAAACTAGGTATGATGGGAGCCTGGGAGTACAGTCAGAACTCTATTATGAAATTGCAGAGCACGAGTAATGAGAATCTAAATTATGTGGATGGTAATAGAAATTTAGACTAGGGGAATGACTCAGATGAATTCAGAATTATTTCTACAATGAAATCAAGATGTTTTTGCTAATTAGAAGTGGGGAACAAACATGTAGACTGCTTTATATTAATATGGCATAAACATTCCAAGATTGATCATATAATTAATTATTGAATAAATACCACAATTAAAAAAGTATTCTCACAAAACCAAACACCACAGCTTTGTGTCTCATGTGAGTAGTGAAAGTTTCTTACCAACCTCAGGACAGATTTTGCTTAAACCTAAAATCTTCTTTCTATCTCATGGCAAATATAGAGCCTCTTCGAAATCTCATCAAACTGAAACTATGGATGGACTAAATAATAGCCTGCTGAGTGAAATGATCCTGAACCCTGAGAGAATATTGTAAGGCAAATGGAATTAGGTAGACTAGGTGCATTGTCCTCACCTCACCATTAGTTGGCTAAATAATGACCCTCATTATTTCAAAATGCACATTTAAGATTGAATAGTCTCTACATCATCTTTGTTGCTGTCTTTCCTCAAATACCTCCAGTGATGGAGAATTTTCTTTTTCTCATAGTTATACAATTTAATTAAAAAAATTGTAAATATTAGAACGCTCTCTTTTGATTCAAACTGAAATGGCCGTTCCCCTCAACAAGTGATCCTGGATTTACCCATATTCCAGAGCCATACAAAACAAGGTCTAATTTCTCTTAATTTTTATACTGATTCCAAATATTCATGCAGTTTTCAAATTTACCCTCTCAGTTTAATAACAACTTCTGTAGATTAAATATGATAGCTCCTAAGTTCCTGCAGTGATGTCTTAGGTAACATGATTATAGCCCTGATTTTGTCCTTTGTGCTATACAATATGTCTGCAACTCTCCTAGCACCTTACAAGTATTCAGATTTTCCAGTCAACAGTTTCATTGTTCTGCTTGAGTAGGAGATATTTCTTGGCTCTTTCTTGTGTTTGAATCATGTCACTCACTGGCAGCAAGGCATACTTACACACTACCATGCTAGAAATTTCAGATAAGGGCTAAAGGGACAGCATGAGGGGAATCAGTAACAGTTTGCCTTCCCTGGGAGCTTTGACAAAACATACTCAGATGCTGCTTACAATTAGTCAGTAAAGAGTAAGTGCTTCATCAATTATTCTCCTGTTCATGCTACATCAAGAAGAGGGAACTACCCCCTGTTGTAGATTGTAAATGGACAATCTACAACTGTCCATTTATGCACAGCCACCCAAACCATATGAGAACAGCTGGAATGGGTAGTTAAAATAGTAGCATGTTTATTTGCAAACAAGACACTCAAGCAGGGTTGGATATGTAACATTAACACTCATGCCAGGTTTCAAGACAGCCAAATCAGCAAACACTGGATGACAGAAAACTCAGAAAGGACAGGTGTAATTCTTGGCTAGGCTATGCCAATGCATAATTTTTTGATAATCCTTTTTCATTAGAACAACACTGGAATTGTACTTGTTATGAAAAAACAAGCATAAAAACTTGACTTTGAAATTTCCTGCATTATCTGTACTCTAAACAATAATAATCCTTGAACGTTTTTCCTAATTCCTCAAATTATTGACTGAGAAGGTTGCTCAGTACCCAAGTCATGTATTTTGATTTGTTGTCTAGGAAAATATCACTTAAATATAAGAAACATACTGATATGGTTTAGCTCATCTCAAATTGTAACTTTTGCATGTTGAGGGAGAAACCTGGTGGGAGGTGATTGGGTCATAAGGGCGGTTTCTCCCATTCTGTTCTCATGATAGTGAGTGTGTTCTCACGATAGTGAGTGTGTTCTCACAAGGTCTGATGTTTTAAAAGGGTTTGGCAGTTTCTCCCTCGCTATCTCTCTGTCTCCTGTCACCATGTAAGAAGATGCTTGCTTGTCATTCACCTTCTGCCATAATTGTACGTTTCTTGAGGCCTCCCCAGCCATGAAGAACTGTGAGTCAATTAAAACTCTTTTTTTAATAAATGACCAAGTCTTAGATACTTCTTTATAGCTTGTGAAAATGGTATAATACAGAAAATTGGTACTGAGAATGGGGTTTAGAGACTTCCACCTAGAATTCAGAGGATGTATGGAAATGCCTGGCTGTCCAGACACATGTCTGCTGCAGGGGCAGAGCTTTCATGGAGAACCCCTACTAGGACAATGCAGAGGGGAAATGTGGGGTTGGAGCCCCCACACAGAATCAACAATGGGGAACTGCCTAGTGGAGCTGTGGGAAGAGGGCCATCATCCTCCAGACCCCAGAATGATATATCCACCATTCTGGCTTGCACCACAGGTCTGAAAAAGCCATGGGCATTCAATCCCAGCCCGTGAAAGCAATCACGGGAGCTGTACCCTGCAGAGTGGGTCTTGGGAGCCCACCCCCTGCATCAGTTTGCCCCAGATTCGAGACATGGAGCCAAAACATATTATTTTGGAGCTTTAAGATTTAGTAAGTGCCCTGTTGGGTTTTGGACTTATATGAGGCCTGTGGCCATTTGTTTTGGCCAATTTCTCCCATTTTGAATGAGAACGTTTACCCAATACCTGTACGCCCATTGTATGTTGGAAGTAACTAACTTGTTTTTGATTTTACAGGCTCATAGGCAGAAGGGACTTGCTTTGTCTCAGATGAGACTTTGGACTTGGACTTTTGAGTTAATAATGGAACGAGTTAAGACTTTGGGGACTGTTAGGAAGGCATGATTTGTTTTGGAATGTAAAAATCACAGGAGATTTTGGAGGAGCCAGGGGCAGAATTACATGGTTTGGCTTTGTGTCCCCACTGAAATCTCATCTCAAGTTGTAATCCATACATGTGGAAGGAGGGACCAGGTGGGAGGTGATTGGATGAAGAGGTCTGTTTCCCTATGATGTTCTCATGATAGTGAGTGAGTTCTTATGATATCTGATGCTTTAAAAATGTTTGCCAGTTTCCCCTCCCTCTCTCTCTCCTGCCACCATGTAAGAGGGTGCTTGCTTCCTCTTTGTCTTCCACCATGATCATTAGTTTTGTGAGGTTTCCTCAGCCATGTGGAACTATGAGTCAATTAAACCTCTTTTCTTTATAAATGATCCAGTATCAGGGAGTTCTTTATAGCAACATTAAAATAGACTAATACACATATGTTCTTAAATATCCACAAGTACCAACACTGTAGTCATACCTTGGCTATATTCAAGAACTTTAGTACTTTATCTTGAATGTTTATTGTTTGTGCTATAATTCATTTCTCAATAGTATTTTGTGGATACCATTACCTATGTTTTATAGATAATACAAAGTGAGGCTGAAAAAATCGAGCAATCTGCTTACAGCACAAATAAAAATAAAAATAAAAATAAAATATAAAAACCAACTAGTGGTAGAGTGGTAAAGCTCAAGTCTGTGTTCCTGTCAGTTTGCACACTGTGTTATGAATATGATTTCATAGTATCTCCCATCAAACCAATTTTTTCTTTATAAGTGAAAGCCTACATCAATTTACTGGAACATGAGTTTCCCCACAAATTTCTAAGTACACACAAACAATATGCATTAAAGATAAACTACTAAGTTATCCAGTGTTTTTTTTAAAAAAACAAATTTATCTTTTCAATGAAAACATAATTTTCCGTAATACAATGGCTATCATATTTTGTTTTGTCTGATCGAAGCCAATATAACTATGAAGTCAATCTGGTTACTCTGAATCCTGAATATCTACTTTATCTATGATTAGCAGGAAATAATTTAGTGCCAATAGTAATTATTAATAATTTTAAGTTTTGTGTTGATTATTTAGTTTTTATTCTGTGCTGTTGTTTCTTTGTGAGAAGTAATAAGAAGCAGGTCTTTCTTTTTAATATCTTACCAAATAAAAACTCAACTGATACTGTCGGAGTAATCCAATTTCTAGTAGTTTAATTGCTCCTCAATGCTTATAAAAATGCATCATGCAATATTCAAATACTTTAAGATTTCTGTGATGTCTAAAGTAAAAAAAGAACCAGCACTGATATCAACAGGACCTAAGTGGAATCCTGGCTTCAACATTTTCTAGCTGTATCACCTTGAGAAAATATTTAACATATTTATTTATATGAGTATATAAGCATATGTTTATATTTAACATATACTTAAACATATATTTATATTTTGTCATCTAAAGTAGAGGTTCTTTACATCATGAAGTTGAGTTGAGACTAATGCAATAACATGAAAAACAACTACTATTGTCTCTTTTTTATTTCATTTTTACTAGAATTAACAAATATGATTAACCTCAGGAAGAAAAGCTTTAGATGTTAAAAAATTTCTAATTTAAAAAGTCTCCAAAACAAAGAAAACAAAATTTAGCATAAATCTATTATTATGCTGAAGATTCAGGGGGGAAGTCAATTTCATGTCCTTCTAGTGTTCTTTCTATTCTTTTCCCTTTCATAGGTATTTTATTTGTCTAACTCTGCTTACAAAGTGTTTTCATGTTTCATCTGTCTTTAAGTATATACTAGCTATTATGAAGCCTACTAGCATTGTGTACAATCATGACTTGTATTCTCATCACACGATTTGTCGACCTATTGCCAATTTCTTAATCAAAGAAGAAAACACGATTACCAAGTAAAGGATAGAGAAAGAGGACCTGGGAGGGGGGAAGTATACAAACAATAGTATCATCAGATCATCAAGCATTTTCTGTTTTCTTTGCATTGAAGTTAGAAAATATGAGACAGCTCTCTTGAATATTTTGGAAACCAACTAACTCATTTATATAAAGATCTCATTATAAAATATTTATTTGCATAATTGCAAAAATATGAACTGTCAAGACTGAAGCCACTCAAGTTTTCTCAAAATACAAATTGGCTTTGGTTTCCTTATTATACAAGATACTGAAATTAGGCCACAGCACCTAGGGTGGGAGAAGTGAGGGGATGAGAGTTCTAACTCAAGACGAATATTTGACTGCTGCTGTAGCACTGCTCAAATATCAGTTTTCAAAACAAACAGAAACACATTTTGTTCAATAAATCTAATTAACAAAGTCCTGAGTAATTCATCTCTAAATAGATTGTTAGTATTTTGCTTGAAGTAGAATTTCAAAAAGTAATTAGAGCGTGCATTTCTTGGCCATTTTCATTTCATTAGGGGTAAATTTTGGCATTTTGCTTATAAGTATTTCCTGGGAGAATATTTTCTGTAGAAAAGTATAAAAGTATGCATAAACAACAAGCATATCTATATAAAATGAACATATGTGTTGTCTTAGATTCTATTTTCTCTTCCTTTTCCATCAATCCTTAAAAAATCAGGGTTTGCGTATCAAATCTATATAATTTGATCCCTATACCTTATATAATATAACAAATTAATTCTAGTAGGCGATATTGCATAATGATTAAAAGTAGATGTAAGACAAACCTGTTCAAATCTACATTGTACAGTCATTAATTGTGTAACCTTGGACTAGTTACTTCATAGTTTTGAACCTAAGACTCCATGCATCTCTGTAGTCTGCTGCTATAACAAAATGCATTAGACTGGGTAATTATAAATAATGGAAATTTATTTCTCACAGTTCTTGTGGCTGTAATGTTCAAGATCAAGATTCTGACAGATTTGGTGTCTGGTAAAAGTCTAGTCTCTACTTCCAACATGGCACCGTGAACACTGTGTCCTCCAGAGGGAAAGAATGCTATGTTCTCACATGTCTGAAGGAACAGAAGGCAAAAGGAGCAAACACTTCGTGAAGCCTCTGTTATAAGATATTAATGCCATTCATGAGGGTAAGGCCCTAATGACCTAATCACGTCCCAAAGGCTTCACCTTCTAATACCATCACTTTGGTAATTTATCCACATATAAATTTTGGAGGTGACACAAACATTCAGAACAGAGCAATGTATAAACTATGTACAGTAATAGCACAGTACTCTTAAGGTTACTACAATGAATATATGGGACCTCCCTTGAGATCTTAGCCAGGCACAAAGGAAGAGTGTGACAAATGTAGGCTCCTCTTGTTTATCATTAAGCTCAGAGTAGCCAGATTGAGCACAAATGTGATGAGGCAACAAACAATAAAGGGGACCAGAAAAAAAAAAAAGAAAAAAAAAAGATCAAAAACTGAAGAAAAGATCAAGAACTGAATATTTTCTATTTGACTTTCAAAGTAACAGGTGGTTGTAGAAATTAGGAAAGTGTTTTATTTGTAAGAGACCAAAAGCCCAACCACCAGAGTCTTCACATATAGGGGTATTACTTCCTCGTGAGGTGAGAGATAATGAAGTGTGTTGCTGCTAGCATCGTTTTTGTTGCTCAGTGATATCATCAGACTCAAGCTTTTCTATGTTTAGGCTTTACTATTTGTGGCTTTTAATTTTTTTTCGTACATTGAATTTCTTGCTTGCAATAGGACTCTGGCTGCAACAAAATCTTTTTTATTATTACATGTTTTAGAAACTTTCTTCATTTTGTGGACACTTCTCTCCAATATTCAGGGAACTTTTCATGGTGTCATCTTGCCATCATGACAACTGTTTGTTTCTGCTTATGTCTCCTCTAAAGCATTATTATTTAAAAATAATTCTCAGATAAAATTTCACATATTTCATATACATTGGAGCACCTGTCTGTAATCTCTGTATACTAAAAGCCATGCATTAAGAATGCTTTAAAATGATGCCTTACTTTGTCATTTGTATCTACCAAAATGCTGATTTATCATCTTTCTCCTTTTGTGTATAGTAAAAAAACATAAGAGTCCAAAAGTTCCCAAACTTTATTTAATTCAGGTCTATGATTCTGTGCTTCTCGGAGAACAGATTGCTTTTGGAAATTTTTGTCAAAATATAGTAGTAAAATTGAACAAATGCATTTAAACTAAAATATAAAAATGATTTTATTCTAAAAGCTGATTATTTGGCTCTAATATAAAATGAATGTATATTTATAGGATATAGTATGTGGAATATATCATTTTCACATTAAATGATAGAAAATATATATCTCAAGTTTAGATATAAAAACAAATTCCTGTCTCAGTAGACCAATAAAAATTAAGATCCTGTAACAAACTTCTATATAGCACATGTAATGACATGGTAAGTAGGCCCCATGGTCTTTTGCCACACACCAAGTTGTGGTTTGAATCAAGGCTTGAATTGTTAGTCGTGACAGGTATGAGTACATATTCAGTATCATAACTTTTAAGTCATGTAAAGATAATTAGATCTAACAAAATGTTATCTTTTATCTCTATCAGGAAATTTCATTGACATAATTATTATATGAATTGTGTAGTTTTTCACATTTGTCATTTCTCTGCAAATAATTGAGTCAAGTGCAGGACTTTAGAAACTGTGAAAATGGATGTGTCATTTACAAAACCTGTAAGTTTCATTGATTGCTGCCCTCCTGTCTCATTCTATAGCTGGATAAAAGGTTACTTTCTCATTGATAAACGTCTACCAGGAAGCATAGCAGTAGAAGCTACTGGTAAAACGTCTGAAGGGGGAAAATGCAATTGTGATATACTGTGGAATTGCAACTGGGGATCTGTTTTAAGACTTCACATTTGAGAAGTGGCTTTATCTGTTTTCTCCCGCTTATAAGTCAGTGTTTTATATCATAGTTTATTGCCACAGGATGGTGCAATGGCAGTTCTTAAATTTCTTATAGTCTCTTTCCGACTACTTTTTATCTTAACTGCAACATCGCTTTTCCCCAGGACCACATCTTTTCATGTTTTCCCAGCAGAGGTTAAAAATAGAAATAGCTGCCACTTTTTTGAAGGATCACCAGTGCCCAGTCCTTTACTTAGCATTTCATTGATAGTGTCATGTTTATCAGAATAATAATTCCCTGAGTTTGACATTATTATTCCAATTTTATATAACTTGAGACTCAGAAGACCTTAATAACTTGTGTGATGTTAGAAACCTAGTATGTGGGTTGTACATCGCATTTGACTTGTAAAACTTGCTGTTTACCTTTGTCCTCTCCCCACATACCATAATGCCACAAAATGGAGGAAACATCAGTATTCTACAGGCCTTAATACTGCTTCGTGTTTACTCTGCTTCCACCTTCTCATGTTTGAAAAGCTTTTCATTGTAAATCCTGTGTTATCTTGCTTATCTTGCTAAGTTTCTCTCTGTCAACTTAATGATGTCATCTGCTATCTGTTGGTCACTCTCTATACGGAGTCTTTGTTCCTCGTCTTGAATGATTTTAATATTCATGTTGATCACCTACTTTATACCTCCATATTAATGTCTCTTGATTAATGTCTTCAAGGTCCTGAAAATCCACTCCAGCAAACTATATTCACATATATGCCTAGGCTTTGTCCTTACCACAAAATGCTTCACATATGAAATATTATACTCCAGCATCTCACTCTTAACACAACTAGTTGTTCCATTTCTATTACTTTGACTGCTTATTTTCTTTTCCTCATCATTGTATTTCATATCTTGACATTTTTAAATTTTAATCTATTAACTCATTTTTTCAATTACTTTCTCAATAAAGCAAAAGCATAAAAACATGAAAAATGTCATCTGTTAATTTTGAAAAAGTGTATGCTAGAAACTTTATATGTGATCACAGCTGAAGATCATAAAAGTGAAGCAAAGTACCCAAGTTCAAACAGGAAGTAAATGAGTAAATATGATAAAGAAACATGCCTGCCTTTATAATTCCAAAGTCATGTTTCTATCACTACGCCATGTTGCTATTATGGCAACAATAAGAGGATATGGTATTTTAGCAACCTTTTGCTTATTTTTGGTGGGGACCGAGTGAAAAAACTCTTCCTCTAAATAATCATTTATTTCAAAAGGTTGAAAGTTGATTATTGGGTTGGGGGGAAGGATGGAAAAAAACTCGAGATATTGTAATGGTTTTCTGACCTCTAAAAGAAAAAGTTGAGTATATCAAAACATTAAGTGTGTATATCAAAACATAAAAATGAGTCTATCAAGACATTAAAATTTGTGTAGTGAGTATATCAAAACATTAATGATATATCAAATCATAATGAGAATATCAAAACATTAAAATTTTATGGAGAAAACATACTTAAAAAGTTTACCTAGGGGATGAAAAGCCATGGAGAAACACTGCTATTAGGTCACGTTTCAAACTAGAGCTGAGTCCCCAATTTGTGTAGAATCTGTCTGTACTATTTCAGTCAATTACAATTCTAATTCACCTCAACTTTTACTTCCATATTTATTATTTCTCAGAATACTCAATCTTTCAGCAAACAAACATATGCAAAATCACACACATTTAAACACAGAGTTAATAGATGACCTCATATCTTACCTCATAGAGAAAACTAAAGTTTTTGGGCAAGATATTTCTCAATAGTCTATCCCTCCTTACTTGCCACCCTCTTATATGAATCTATACCCATGCTAATATCTTCTTCCTGTCCCAATAGAAAATGTCTTTCCTCCCTTGCAATCTGAAAGTTTGACACCTCAATATTTTGACACATCAACCGTTTTCTGTGTTATATGTGTGTGTGTGTGTGTGTATATATACACATATATATCTGTATATGTATATATGTATATATACATATATATGTGTATATATGTATACACGTGTGTGTGTGTGTGTGTGTGTGTGTGTATAAACAGAGAGAGAGACAGACTGAGTCTTGTTCTAGCTCCCAGATTGGAGTGCAGTGGTGTAATCTTGGCTCACTGCAACTTCCACCTCCTGGTTTCAAGCGATTCTAGTTCCTCAGCCTCCCAAGTAGCTGGGATTACAGACACCTGCCACCATACCCGAATAATTTTGTTTTGTTTTGTTTTGTTTTGTTTTTAGTTGAGACAGGTTTTCACCTATTTTCACATGTTGGCCAGTCTGATCTCGAACTCCTGACGTCAGGTGATCTGTCCGCCTCTGTCTCCCAAAGTGCTGGGATTACAGGCATGAGCCACTGCACCCGGCCCATATATTTTTACTTTTTCTTTTGATATGGATATTCTATGTTCCCACCTAAATCTCATCTTGTATTGTAGCTCCCATAATTCCCATATGTTGTGGGAGGGATTGGGTAGGAGGTAATTGAATAATGAGGGTGTGTCTTTCCCATGCTGGTCTCATGATAGTGACTAAGTCTTGTGAGATCTGATGGTTTTATAAGGGGGAGTTCTCCTCAACAAGCTCACTTGCCTGCCACTATGTAAGACGTGACTTTGTTCCTCATTTTCTTTCCACCATTATTGTGAGGCCTCCCCAGTCATATGGAACTGTGAGTCAATTAAATCTCTTCCTTTTGTAAATTACTGAATCTCACATATGTATTTATTAGCAGTGTGAGAACAGACTAATATAGTATATCGGTACCAGTAGAGTGGGTATTGCTGTAAAGATACCCAAAAATATGAAACCAGCTTTGGAACTGGGTAATAGACAGAGTTTGGAACATTTTGGAGGGCTCAGAAGAAGATAGAAAAATGTGGAAAAGTTTGGAATGTCCTAGAGACTGGTTGAATGGCTTTGACCAAAATGCTGATAGTGATATGAACAATAAAGTTGAGACTAAGGTGGTCTCAGGTAGAGATGAGAAACTTGTTTGGAAATGGAATTTTAAAAAAAAATGCTATGTTTTAGCAAAGAGACTAGTGGCATTTTGCCCCTGTCCCATAGATCTGTGGAACTTTTAACTTGAGAGAGATGATTCAGGGCATCTGACGGAAGAAATTCCTAAGCAGCAAAGCATTCAAGACAGTACTTGGGTACTGTCAAAAGCATTCAGTTTTATGTATTCACAAGATATGGTTTATAATTGGAAATTATGTTTAAAAGGGAAACAGAAAGGAAGCAGAACATAAAAATTCAGAAAAGTTGCAGCCTGAAGATGCAACAGAAAAGAAAAAACTCATTTTCTACAGAGAAATTGAAGCCAGACACAGAAATTGGCATCAGTAACGAGGAGCCAATGTTAATCACCAGGACAATGGGGAACATATCTCCAGGAAATGTCACAGGTCTTCACGGCAGCCCCCATCATCACAGGCTGGGAGGTCTAGGAAGAATAAAAGGCTTTGTGGCCAGGCCCAGTGCCTTACTGCTTTATGGAGTCTAGGGACTTGGTGCCCTGCATCCCAGCCATGGCTAAAAGGGGTCAACGTATAGCTCAGGAGATCTTTTTCAGAGGGTGAAAACCCCAAGCTTTGGTGGCTAACACGTGGCATTGGGCCTGCAGGTCCACAGAAGTTAAGATTTGAGGTTGGGGAACTTCTGCCTACATTTCAATGCCCAGGCAGAGGTGTGCTGCTGGGGCAGAGCCCTCATGGAGAACAACTGCTAAGGCAGTACAGAAGAAAAATGTGGGGTGTGAGACCCCATATAGAGTCCGCACAGGGCACTGCATAGTAGTGCTGTGAGAAGAGGGCCACCATCCTCCAGACCCAAGAATCGTAAACCAAGAGCTTGCACTGTGTGCCTGAAAA
>NW_012108430.1:460929-476548 GCF_000951045.1 Mandrillus leucophaeus | reverse complement strand
ATCTTTTTCAGAGGGTGAAAACCCCAAGCTTTGGTGGCTAACACGTGGTATTGGGCCTGCAGGTCCACAGAAGTTAAGATTTGAGGTTGGGGAACTTCTGCCTAGATTTCAATGCCCAGGCAGAGGTGTGCTGCTGGGGCAGAGCCCTCATGGAGAACCACTGCTAAGGCAAGTACAGAAGAAAAATGTGGGGTGTGAGACCCCATATAGAGTCTGCACAGGGCACTGCATAGTAGTGCTGTGAGAAGAGGGCCACCATCCTCCAGACCCAAGAATCGTAAACCAAGAGCTTGCACTGTGTGCCTGAAAAAGTTTACGACACTCAATGCCAGCTCATGAAAGCAACCAGGAGAGGTGTTGTACCCTGCAAAGCCACAGGGCAGAGCTACCCAAGGTAACAGGAAACCACCTCTTGCATCAACATGACCTGGATGTGAGATATAGAGTCAAAGAGGATCATTTTGGAGCTTTATGATTTGACTGCCTTGCTGTATTTTGGACTTGGTCTGTAGCCCTTTGGTTTTGGCCAATTTCTCCCACTTGGATGTACCTAGATAAACTTTTGATTTTACAGGCTCATAAACATTAGGAATTTCCCTTCTCTCAGATGAGACTTTGGACTACAGACTTTTCAGTTTATGCTGAAATGAGTTAAGACTTTGGGGGACTGTAGGGAAGGCATGACTGATTTTGAAATGTGAGGACATGAGATTTGGGAGGGGCTAGGGATGGAATGATATGGCTTGGCTTTGTCCTCACCCAAATCTCATATTGAATTGTAGCTCCTATAATTTGGAGCTACAGTGTGTCATGGGAGGGACTTGGTGAGAGATAATTGAATCATGGGAGCAGGAATTTTCCTATGCTGTTCTCATGATGGTGAATAAGTCTCATGAGATCTGATGGTTTAACAAAGGAGAGTTCCCCTCCATGTGCTCTGTTGCCTGCCGGCATGTAAGACATGACTTTGCTACTCATTCAACTTCCACCATGATTGTAAGGCCACCCCACTGATGTGGAATTGCAAGTCAATTAAACCTCTTTCCTTCATAAATTATCCAGTCTCAAGTATGTGTTTACTGGCAGCATGAGAACAGATGAATACATCTTTCAGCCTCTACTACCTCAATACATATGCATATGCCATCATTGGTTGTGTTTGTCTGCAAATAATAATGCAACTATTGCTGTCTTAAAAATTTTATTTATTTATTTATTTTTCCACACAACAGAAACTCTGGAATTAGGTAGTTGGTGTCATTGGTTTAGTAGCTTAGCAATGTCATGGGCTGTGTTTCAATTATTTTGGCCTTTACCTCATAATACCAATATGCAGCTGCAGCTTCATAAATTACACCTCTTAGAGGCCTCCCACAGAATTCTACTTTGGTCATGTTGGCCAAATTTGTTTCATGCATGGTTATTGAAACTGCATTAGAGGCTAGAAGGGTGAATAAGTTTTCATGCCCCAATAGTGGAAGCAAGAGAGAAGAGGAGAGTTGAACAAGAGTACAGAGGTAGTACAGTCTACAGGACCTAACACACCATTTACGTATACACCTGAGTATTATACAAAGGAGTACAGTGCCAGATACAGAATTTTGAATAGTTCCTGTGTGTTCAGCCTTGTTTCCT
Source organism: Mandrillus leucophaeus (assembly GCF_000951045.1). Lineage (NCBI taxonomy): Eukaryota > Metazoa > Chordata > Mammalia > Primates > Cercopithecidae > Mandrillus > Mandrillus leucophaeus. The sequence continues at coordinate 474,913 of NW_012108430.1, read as the reverse complement.
TCTCCTTACTGTGTGGCATTTGGTCTCTAAGTCTTAGCCTCTGCAGTGTGTGAATGAACAACCCACTTTCCTATTTTCTGGATCCTTGTCTGTGAACATTCTGAGTTGTGACTTCCTCTGCTTGGAATTAGGAATTATTAATTGTCCTTCCTGACTTAAAAAACAAATTAGTATGCATGCTGTTATTCTGCCCCATTTCCTTTGCAATTATAAGTGTCTATATATTTTTATTCCTTTAATAACACTTCGATTTGTTTTTGGTAAAGAAAAAATAAAAGTATGTTCAACATACCGTCTTTATCTGGAAGTTTCATACATTTATACTGGTATTTTACGTATCTGTATCTGAGAAGACCGTGAGCCCTTGAAGGCAATGACAATAATAAGTTGATGTTTTTTTAAATATTTTAATCTTCAGAACCAAGCTTGGTGTTTAAATGACACTCACTTATTACAAGATGAAAGAGAAAGAGAGAGAGAGAGAGAGAGAGAGAAGAGAAGAAGAAGGAGAGGCAGAGGGAGAGGGAGAGGGAGGAAGAAGAAGAGGAGGATGGTGGAGGAGGAGGATGATAAAAGGAAGAGGAGTAGAAGGAGGAAAAAAAGGGGGAAGGGAGGGGAAGAAGGAAATTTGTAGATTGTAATTCAGAGGCTTTACTTGGAAGTTATAATTATCTCTTTCAAACTTTGTGAACCATTAAAGTGAATTTCAAGTATTTGGCCATCAGGTTTCTTCTCCATAAACTTGAAATGATACTGTCTGTTTCATGTACCTCAAGTGATTGATATTCCTAAAATGAGATCAGATAATAATTCTGAGCATACTTTTAAAATTTTAAATAGTTAGAAAATTTCATGAGTTATTTCTCTACAAATTTTAACTTCAGCAATTGCTGTATTAGTACATTAACAAATAGATGAATATAAAATGACATTCAACAAACATTTGTTTCTATTAGTACATTAACAAATGGATGAATATAAAATGGCATTCGACAAACATTCATTTCAAACCTACCATGTGCCAGGCTCTATTCATGAGGCTGGAGATACAGCGGTGATCACGAGGACCAATCCTAAACCACATGACACTTATCTTCCCTTACTTTACACTGGAGGGATATAGGGAAAATTGTTTCTGAAGTCATTACAGCTCTTTATACTAAAGACTAACACATTATATCATAGTGTGTTTCTGTATGAGTCTGTGACTTATAAACCAAATGGAAAGAAACTGAAAAATAAAAATCAAACCTTTCAAACATTCTAGTTAGCACTAGAGTCACCAAACTCTGGCTTTATTAAGTTCAAGTCACTTTTATTTTGATAACTTTTTTAAACCTTTTTATATTTTATAAATATTCTTCTCTCTGATTTAGTATATTTATATTTTACAGTACACTCAAATTAGGATTTTGCTTCTTATCCCTTTTTAAATATATCACTAATCAAGGGGTCCAGCATTTAGTCCAAATTCTTCAGATTGGAATGGAAATTGATGACAATATATATCCCAAGCACAACTGACACTTACTGTAAAACAATACCTCTCTTTCACTTATATATACATGAATATATTTTAATCCATGTATTTTAAAACAATTTCATATATGTCGAGGAAATAATTAAGGATAAAATGATCACATACAATTATTTCAGGACTGGAATAAGACTCCATTAAAAAGTAAAGAAGAGAGAAAAGATGAACAATGATTGCAGCTTACTGCTTTTCATAAGCTATGTCAAATATTTTCTCACTTAGCCTCCGTGCCGATTGTTGGAGGTAGACATTGTTAGTCCTATAGTTTCTTAACTAATGAGGAAACTGAATTCTCAGCAAGATTAAATAACTTTCCCCAAATTTGTCTGTGACTAGTAGCTCTTTGAAAAAAATCTACTGTACCCCAACCAACACACCTACTTGCTTAGTGTGGATTAGGAGGTCTTTATTGTATTCACAAATGGCCTCTTTAGAGAAGGCATAAGAAATACCATAAGCAAAGAGACTACAAACAATCCAACATTATCAATTCACTATTTTTTTTTCACAAATTTCACATTAAGACAAACAAAGACACATATTTTCAAGACAGTGTTTCATTAAGAAGAGAAAAAACACAGCGTACCACACTATTATGTAATCCTTCTGTGTCAGACTGGAAATTAAAAAATGTTTTGAAAGAGCTACACTTATACAGAAGATTATTCAATTTACACAAAGGGAGAGAAAGTAAGTGAATATAAAAGTACAATGCTTTTGAGAGTCTTGGAATTATAACGATTGACAGACAATTTTAAACACCAGCCATTTTTTAATTTTGTTTTTTAAATCTAGTATGGATTATGTGCCCAGCGCTCTAGATGCTAAATGGGAAATGTCATGTTTACAAGTCAGTAGATAAGCAGCATGGTGTTGCTGGTAGGATAAGAGTATTACATTCTGGCAGATGCTAGTCCAACTTCAGGCAGTGTGCACTCAAGTAGGTTATTTTTTTCTCACTGAATTTTTATTTTGTCTTTAAAACAATGATTTAAAAAGATAAAATTTAGAAAGAGCTTATGAGAGGGCCTGATATGTACTGAACCTCACCATATTAACTGTATCTGTTATTTATGACATTATATACTAAACACAAGACAACAAAGCCCTTGCCGAAGGAATGTGAATCCAGAAAGAAAGACATACAAGGAATTAGGTGATTACAGTATAAAATGAACATATGATGTAAAAAGTACATGGTGCTAGGAGAACATATAGATGGGTCATTCAGATATGCCAGAGCATCCGTAGAAACGTTTAGGAAGAGGCAATGACTAAACTGAATGGGGGATGAAAACAGATGAAGGATACAGGAAAGTATTCTCAAACTGGAGGAACTGCGAAGTGGCCAAGTCAAAGCATACTGCAGTGGTTGGTCTGCTGCTGCTAGTCTCTAAAAGTGAATCCTGTGCATGAGAGATACAGAAGCTGGAGAGGAAATCCCATTCATCCAGTCATCTTTTGCCTTAAAGAGATAGAGAAATGTGAGAGAGAAAATATTTGAAGCACCAATCAGTGAGAACAGTACCACAGCACTGAAGAAAGATCCACAAAGATCACGCTCATTCAGGGACTAATAGTTGGGATCTGGATGATGGGATGCAGAATCAGGATGGTGTGCAGGCTCTTGGAGTGCTCAGGACAGAAGCTATTTAAAATTGCCATAGAAAAATTTCAACACTTGCCAACGATAATAATACTGCTTTTGTGTACTAGTTAAATGTCAGTCCCGGAATTAAATTAAAAGACTGGTGAATTAAATTATGGCTTGAATTTATTTTTGTTTAAAGTTACTTTATTGTAATTTGACATTTTCTCCCATCTTCTCTGTGTGTATGTGTTTGCATGCATTCCACAGGATCTGTACGTTAGCTAACAATGGATAGGCCAGGTTTCAAAAAATAAATTTCTAGTTTTATGACATTGAATAGTGAATAAAATTTATGGTATAAAATTTATGATGCTGGCATGATGAAGACTGTGTCATTCATCTAAATTGACTTACAAATCAGTGACAATTACATTTGTATATCATTTTGCCATTTCTAAGACACTTTCACATTATGAAATATAATCTCACATTAATTTAGTGTGGTAGATGGAGCAGCTATTCAATAATTTATAAACACTCTTTAAGCAAACTCTCATTGCTGCCATATCACCAGAAGCAAAGAGGGACATGTATTATTATTATATTCACTCTGTAAAGGTGTAACTTGAAACTTGAGAGATGAAATACATCTTGACAGGCAAAATGAATTTGGCATCCCTAGACTGAAAAATGCAAAGAAATATATGTGGACATAAAATTTCAAAATGCAAGAACTTTCACAAGTGTTCTCATTTCAGTCTTTATGATTTTTTAAAAGGCCAGAAAGTTACTTTCCTCCAAGATCTCTGAACCACACACATTTTGGAACAAGGTTCTCTTCTGAAAAGCTTCTTTTCAGTACACCAGTTTAACATGGAGTTAAAGTTTAAAAGTTGGTTTTGGAATCAGTAATTAAAACTATCTATTTGGTGAAACTTTGAAACTATAATTCATAAAATACTTTTGGTTAGACAGGAGGCAACAACAAGGATTCTAAACTGGAACAAATTGAAGAACAAATTTACTCTATGGATAAAACAATGCTCACTTTCAGTAAAGTTATTTCAAACCACTCTTATGGTCTTTGTAAAAGTTACTACTAATATTGATTGTACTAAACAATTATTGAGGGGCTCCGAGGATACAGAAGATAGGACCTCTGTACTCATAGAACTATGTCTGATATAGCACGTATATATAAAGGAACATTATGAAAAATGTTATAATTGAAGTTAGAGAAAAACAGCGTAAAAGTCAAAAATAAAAAATTCAAAGACAGTAGACATACTTTCTACTTGTGTATTCCTGGCAATTTATTTTGAAGAGTTAGTATCTATTAAAATATTATATGTAAAAATATTATAAATTATTACAAAATAGATATAATACTAGTAAAATATAAGAGGAGTAACAGAAAAAGGGGAAAGAATAAACTCATTTGTTAGTCAATAACTGAAAGTTAAATGCTTACATTAAATAACACTAGTGGATGATTGATGCATGCAGAAAAAATAAATTAAAAACTAATTTTAAAAATGGGCAAAGTAGCTAGTTTAACATAAAATAAGCTACCAGGAAACTAAGAACATTAAAAAGATGTAAAACTGAACATTTAAAAGACGTACAACTAGAACAACAACAACAAAAAAAACTCCTTCAATATCCTCAAAAAAGTATTTGTGAATTATAGAGCAAAGAATATGCATCTTCTACAGAAACATAGAAAACATAACACAGTGTACATAATTTAAACATGCTATGACACAGTCGAGATCAGATAAATCAATAATACAAATAAAGGTTAAAGGGCTTAATTTAGCCATTAAAAGACAGATTCTTCCATTTGACTTACAAATCAAGGCTCAATTATGCACTACACATGAGAGATAAACCTAAAGCAAAATGAATTAAAAAGGCTAAAAATAAAGGAATGAATAAGATGTGTGAAAGAGATAAGAGAACACTGGTAATGATTCTGAGGGTAAATAAAATGGCTAGCCTAAATAATATAATCAGCTGGACAGATCTTATGGCTATGTCAAATGTTACACCGTAATAATGAAGAATATAACTTCTTGGGTACTCATGCAGCTCACAGAACATGAAAATATAATGAGCTAAAAGGAAATATTGATTCATTTGATGAAGTAGATGAATTACAAATGAAACATAAAAACTTTTGAAAACTTAAAAGTACTTCTGAAAAATTCAAAAGTAGGTATTAACAAATAGTAACACATCCCTGGTTTTGGTTAGAGAGTCTCACTGTAAGAAGATGTTATCTCTAAGTTGATTTGTGAATTTAATGAAATTCCAAAAGAATATAAAACAGACTTTGTATGCAGTTAGATAAGTTGGTTCAAAAGTTCATATGAATAAACAAATAGGCAAGACCAGCCAGTAAAATACTTAAAAGATAAAACCAGAAATTAAAGTATTAAAACAGATAAACAAGATTTCATGACATACTATAAAGACTCTAATCAAAATAGTGTGGTACCGGTGCATGAATAGAAAAACAAAGTAGTTTTAATTATTTGAGGTATGGATCTTATTTAACCTTTTTTTTGTGTGTGAATTGTCTATTCATGACTTTTCTCATTTTGCCATCATGCTTTTCTCCTTTATTCCCCATTTAAAAAAATATTTTGGAAGGACTTTTGTTAATGGTCCTGAAAAGATACTAAAACTCACAGTTTTAAAAATGCAAGTAAAAAAATCATTGAGAAAAAAATTATTTTTTTCACACTAGATTGTCAAAAATTAAAGTGACAACATATTCTGTTGTAATGCTGTTAGTAAATAGGCATTCTTACACATTGTTGATGGGAATATAATCTGATACAATCCTTCTAGTGAAAAATTTTGAAACTACATAAGCACTTGCCCATTTGACCCAGAAATCCAAGAGAGTGGTTGAATAAACTATGGTACAGGCACACACTGGAGTATTAGGCAGCCATTCAAATGGAGCAGGAAGGTTTTTATGAACTTAGACAAGTGGTTTTTAGCACATATTGTTAAAATTTGTTTTAAAAAAGTGCAAAATAGTGTTTCTGTTTCTATGTAAGAAGAAGCACATATATAATAATATACATGAATATAAAGAATAAAGATATATAGGGAGAGGAAGGAAAACTCAGAAATGAGATATGCTACCTACAAGGCATAGATTGGGAAGGGGTAAAACAAATAAGGAAATGGAACCAGTTAAGAAGAGACAGGGGACAGTGATACATCTCTAATTATACATTTTTTATATTTTACTTTTCAAACTCTAATAAAGTTTCATATACCCTAAAGTAAATTAGATAATATCAGCCAGGAAGAAAAAGAGGGCAAAATGGAATACAAATGCTAACAAATAGCCCTAAGTTGATTACATATGCATGTATTTGCATACCTAGCTTAACCTGATTAGAGATGTAGAAGAAATAAAATGAATTCCAGAAACAGAATTTTTACAGAAAATCAAAATATCTGTCACAAATACTGCACCCTAGTTGTTTAATTTATTTTTCACAAGAATACAGGTTAACATTTCTGAAACAATGTGGATTGTATATTTAAACAAAAAGCATAAATATATTGTATATAAGTCACTATACAAGAAAGAATTTACAAATAATCATAGAGAGAAGACTAGAATGAACATTTTGGTGTTGGATTGGATATAGAAATAGGAGAAATAGATAGATAAAGATAACAGCTACAGAAATAGTTAAAATATGTGAATAGTACATATATTTCCTAGCTATGTCCAGTGAGGGGATTCAGAAAAACTGACCCCTGGGTAGCCATGACGACACTTACAGTGTTGACTTCTTAGTGTCACTATTACATAACAGAAATGAGAACTCCTGGGAGAAATAGGCAGATTCCAGGAGTGGGGCAGGGCAAATACAATATAAGTCCTAAATATCTTGGGGTGCCAGAAGGTAAGAAAGTGCTTAAAAAATGATGAGATCATATTGAAATTACACAGAAACCAGTGTTCAAATCTGGGACAATTGGAGCTAAATAAATAAGTATAGAAATAGATTAAAAGTCATTAAATAAAATAAACATTAGTGAGTCTATATGACATAAATAATTGGATAAATAAATGTGGTAAAGAAACAGCCCTATTCACATTAGAATTCAAACTAACAAGTGTAGAAATGCTGATGGAAATTATCATGTCGCAGACACCAGAGTAATATTTATTTTAGGAAAAATTCATCAAGGAATGCTAAAATTAGGGAGCAAGTATATATTAATAATCAGATAAAATAATATTTTTATTGTTTCAAAGTATATTTCCCAAGATAATTGTTGATTGTACTGAAAAAATTGTAATGTTACAGAAGAGAAACGTGATTTATACCAACTGTCTTAAATAAGTGATCAAAATTAGCATCATAAATAACAAGAAATTTCAATATCATGTATTGCCCAATGTAATGTACTAAGAAAAATATAACATCATTCATAGGGCAACCTACTCCAAAATGCAGAATCTCGATGTAAACATGAGACAACATCAGACAAACCCAAGCTAGTAAAACACGTAAAAAATAACTAGTCAGTACTTTTTAAAGATGTCAAAGTTACCGATGTAAACGAAGTCTGAGGGCTGTCTCTGATTGGAAGAAACCAGGAAAACATTAACAAACGGAATTCAATCTGGGATCCTAAAATGGATCTTACATTAGTAAAAGAAAATTAGTAAGACCATTTGGTAAGTTTTAGTAGGTCTATAGATTATGTAATAGAATTGTTATCAATTAAATTTCCTAATTTTGATATTTGTACTCTGGTTGTATAAGTTAGTAATGTTTAGACAATTAGGGTGAAGGGTATGTGAAATTCTTTATTATATTTGAAACTCTTCTCTAAGTCTGAAATTACTTAAAATAATAAATTAAAAACAAAACAGAATAAAATTTCGGAAATGAACTTAACATTTCGCCCATTCCTGTATTCTTTCATTCATTTAACAAAGGATTAACAAGATTTATTATGTGCTAGGAATTGTTCTCTGTATTAGGAGTGGAGACACATAAGTTAGATAAAACCATTGTTGTCTTTGAGCTTCTGTACTATTGGAAGGGAGAATGTATAAAGAAAATTTACACCGTGATTTTACACAGTAAGTACAAGTCCCTTTTGAATTACAAACATAAAGAAAATAAAATAGAGTGATAATATAATTGCTGTTAACAGAAAAGGGACAGGAAAAAGAGACAGCTTTGTAACTATAGTGAGTTATTCAGTATGGCACCTCTTCAAAGTCCACCAACCAAAGCTTACCACACGTGAAGATCTGACAGAAAAGGAAAGATGCATCTTGGTGATGAAAATTAAAGCAACTGATCTCAACAGATGGGTCTTTTGATTCTTAAAAGAATGTCAGCTATATTTTAGGCATTAAGGTTTTAAAAAATACCTTGTGATACAAGTCACAGAATGTCCGTGCTAAGCTGGTCATATATAGGGAATTAACTATTACAATACACTTCTCAAGGAAAATTGATTAGTTGAAAATGAATATGCTTCTCTCATTGGAATCTTTCTATCCAGCAAAAAATAGGTGTTCAATATTTACCTATCTATAGATGCTTCACAAACCACTGATTCCCTTTGAAAGGAGAAAGGAACTATCTCATTCACAAAAATGCAATTTCCAAGCCAAGCTGAGGCCTGCATGATAAACTATTCTTCAGAATGGGAAGACTAGTGCCAATAAATTCACTCAATATAAACATGGTTACACTGGAAACTAAAATTAGGTCACATTTAATAGGAAAAAAGCACATGACAAAATGATTCTATACTGACAAGAGTGGATTTGGAGATCATAAATGTTGTCATTTTTTAAACAAACGAAGCTCAGGAAATTTCAGAAGTTTTCAGATGTTCTAAAACTTAAATTATTATCTTTCATCAAAATCGATCCTTCCCCTTGTCATTTTTGTGGTGAGAAAACAATATCCACTCTCCTAGCATTTTGCGATAATATAATATATTGTCAGTTTTGAGAAATGGAGACTGTGTTTTAATAATTATCACATCTCCAATACTCAGCACACATGTGGCACTTAATGAGTTCTGTAACTTGTAAATGAATGCTACAATTTAGAAAGATTTAGTAATTTAAACAAATTCAGACTTTTTCATGCATTTCTAGTTAAAAAACAATATATATATATTTTTTTTTGAGACAGGATCTCACTCTGTCACCTAGGCTGGATTGAAGTGGCACTATCTTGGCTCACTGCAACCTCTGCCTCTCAGGTTCAAGTGATTCTCGTGCCTCACCCTCCCAAGTAGCTGGGATTACAGATGTAGGCAGGTGGTGGTGGCTGCAGGAACCTGTAGTCCCAGCTACTTGGAGGCTGAGGCAAGATAATCGCTTTAACCTGGAAGATGGAGGTTGCAGTGAGCTGAGATCATACCACCGCTCTCCAGCCTGGGCGACTGAGGGAGACTCTGTCTCAAAAAAAAAAAAAGGGGTTATGCAGACAGCCTTCCAAGATGTCCTGAAAATTCCTGGAAATGGTGTCTTTAGTGATACTGTTGGTATGCCAAATTCTTCATGACCTCTTACTAAACTTAGAACAATAGAACAGGTTTAATTTGTAATTCAACATCTTCTGAGCACTAAAGTCAAATCAATGCCATTTGGGTAACTTGTCATGCTGCATACATAATACTCAATAAGCTCAAGTCATCCTCTGTAGTTCCTATAATGGCTCAGCCTGAATTTCCCATGTGTCAGTGTCCTGGTAATAGATAGCACTGCTGCAGAGATAATATTTCTTCACCTGTGGCCATCTACTCAAGTCGGCCATGTTGTATCTTTTACTGCTAAGAAATACTGTGTTTCCCTCTTAAAATTTCAAAGTCTCTAAGCTGGATAAGTGACTACCAGTCACAACATCGTAAATGATCTCAGCTTTTCTCCCTGATGTTCTTTAATATTGAAAATACTGTCTTCATGGTCAGGAGAGAAGGGTTACCTAATACACTTGATGCTCACCAGAGCTGATCACAGTGCAAAACGGAACTCTGAAATCAGAAAAGGAAGTGGCCACCACTGTGTGTGTGAATGCATTTATTTTCCTTATCTCGTTATTAAAGTTTCCTCTGCTTTGGATTTATAGGGCACTATTGAAATGTAACCGCACATGTTACCTACCAGACGGAGAGAAAAGGCCCATCTAAACTTTTAAAACAACACTAAGACTGGCGATCAAGCAAGAAAAAAGCCGTATTATTTATTTGGTGGAAAGCCCTCACAAACTACTCGATTTGAGGGCAATGTTACAACTTCTCTTTATTTCACTTTCTAAGATGTGGCTTGTATATACTGTGGATTATTCCAGTGAGGAATTTTTAACCTTACACAGCTTGAATTCCTCAGTACCCTGTGCTCACATGACTCTTCTGGTCTTTATTTCAGGAGTGGATGTTATGACAGAGGAATGTAGGAAGGAAGGATATCAGACTCTGAACGTCCATCCATGTAAAACACTGAATAAAACTAACCGATAAACAGGGCTTTTTCCTCAGAAAGTTGTCGTAGTTGTGACTCCATCCAATTCTTCTAACAGCAAGTACTCATTTGGGCTCATTTTACAGAAGGAAAACTCTTGACGTGGTTAAGTGAACACAGAAATTTTACTCAAACTTGGCTTCTATTCCATATTTCATGTTCTTTTTACTATGTCATATACCTACCAATGGCTCTAAACAGTTAATATATTTTCTAGAATAAAGTATCATATTGATGTTAATCTATATATTTCTAAAGTACCGTTACTATGATATATTAACTTTTATCAAAAGGTGAACATATTTTATCACAACTCCAAGTGTATCTGTTATTATTAGACAATGAAAGCATATGGAAAGAAATCTTTATAATATTGTGTGTATATACTTACAATCCTTATAATGTGTGTATATACACAATTTATATCGAATGTATACTAAGTATATAATGTGTATATATCTTACAATAAATCCTTATATTGTATATATATGCACACAATTTTATATACACAATATTTAAGAATCTCTTAATATGCATTAAAAATATATACACGTTATATATAATTTCTTAATATGTATATTAATAAATATATACACATTCTATTTTTTACCTTAGGCTTTACTACGTAAGAGTTTTTTGTTTTGCTTTGTTTTTTTGAGACGGAATCTCACTCTGTCACCCAGGCTGGAGTGCAGTGGCGCGATCTCGGCTCACTGCAAGCTCCGCCTCCCGGGTTCACGCCATTCTCCTGCCTCAGCCTCCCAAGTAGCTGGGACTACAGGCGCCCGCCACCACGCCCAGCTAATTTTGTTTTTGTATTTTTAGTAGAGACGGGGTTTCACCATGTTAGCCAGGATAGTCTGGATCCCGCCTCGAAGAATTTTTTTAAGATCTAGTTCAACTCCTCCTTTGATAGATGAAGAAAAAGAGGCTCCATTAGGCTAAGGTATTTATAGTTTATTCAACTGATAGGTATAACTGACACCTTGAACTCGGTCTCTATAACTCATTTTCTCTTCTACTATATTTGAGGCTTTTTTATATTCTCATGGAATATTTAGAGAAGAAATTATCAATATTTTACACATAGGGAAATATACCTAAAGTGAGTGATAGAGATACATCTTTGCAGCTAACTAACCTTAGATGTAACATAGCTAATTGGTGGCAAGGATGTCACTAAAACCTGATAAACGAAAACATAACAGAAAAGCTGTTAGGAGGGGTGAGCAGGAGAATATCATAAACAAAGTATGAGAGAAAGTGTTTATTTCCTGCATCCATATTTTTATTGATTATAAGTTTTGAGTACAGAGATAATTAAAAACGGTCTGTAAGTAATTTTCATTCTCAAACCTCAGTCACAAAACGATAAATAAAGATCATTTAAAAAATACAATTATCGGCCGGGTGTGGTGGCACATGCCTGTAATCTCAGCACTATGAGAGGGCAAGGCAGAGGGATCACTTCAGGTTGGGTATTCGAGACCTGCCTGACCAACATGGAGAAACCCCATCTCTATTAAAAAATACAAAATTAGTCGGGCGTGGTGGTGCATGTCTGTAATCCCAGCTACTTGAGAGGTTGAGGCAGGATCGCTTGAACCCGGGAGGTGGAGGTTGCGATGAGCTGAGATTGCACCATTGCACTCTGCACTGCAGCCTGCTCCAGCCTGGGCAATAAGAGCAAAACTCCGTCTCAAAAAAAAAATAAAAATAAAAATAAAAAATAAAAAATATATACATACACACACACACACACACACACACCCCATCATTCTGGAATGTTCTAACTGAAAGATCTGGCTAGGACACAAGGAAATCAATTATAATGTTTCATTTGCTATCCTTCCAATATTTGCTACTAACAAGCTCTAATTTAGTGTTGTGCTCATATTAATCATTAAAACACTATTTATGCTTTTACGACAGTAGTATCTTACATTTTTATTGCAGAGAGGGATTTTGAAATAAATCTGAGAGAACATTTGGTATAATTGCATATATATAATTCTTTTCAATACTTTTCTTAGACTTAAATTTGTTCACAGCAACAGAAACATGCATTTATGTATAATGATAACCGGTATCATTGAAAGAAAGACAAAACAGAGGATTAGGATTATTATTTTGTTTCTTATGTTAAGCAGCTGTATAATTTTAAACAAGACATATTGGGTTTTAAGGGTCTTCTTGCCTATCACATCTAGAAAATACACCTTGATTGTTAAATTAGATGTGAATGCACTGTTCTTCCCTCAATGTTGCTAACATTCCTAGATCATTCCCGGCTAACAAGGCACTATCTATTCTTGATATTTTACGTTCATAATCTCATTTAATCTTTGCTTAACTCGTTAAAAGTTGTCTTTACTTCATAGATACAGCCATTAAAAATCAGGAAAGTTAACAGCTATTTGTAAGCCACAGAGCTACAACATGTCAGAACTGGGATTTACACTTGCAGCTTTCTCTGAGAACTGAGATTTCTTCTGTATTATACAGAACCCCAAACATCAAGGAGGCGTTTCCTTACATGTGAACCCTAAACAACTTAAACAAATGAGAAAAAGGTATTAAAATTTAAGTCCCACTCCCTTGTCAACAAATGAAAACCCTTACTTGAAAGTGCAAATGATTGGGTAAAGATTTGGTTTATTCGATTATTGAAGATTACAACTTCATTAAAGCAATACTTATAAAAGAAGGTTTCATATTTTTGTTCCTTCCCAAATTTAATAGGGCCTCTAAATTATTAAGAACACTATTAATATATATCTCAGATGAGTAAGATTCTCAGATGTTCTTGCATTTTGATAAGAACATACAGAAAATGTAGCATGTTCTAACTAAGGAAACCTAGGAGAAAGAACACATATGTTGTCACATGAGAACTATTTGAAAAGACTAGTTGTTTAGCCTGAGTAGGATGAAATTATGGAGCACGTTTGCTATGTGTAAGCATTAAAAGTGTCTACACACAGGACAACAATTAAACAATGGACAAGACATTACAAGCTAGGTTCAACAGATGACAATTGCTAGTGATATATGGAAGGATTTCCTAAGAATTGAAGTGTCTCAAACACAAAATAGGCTATCATCTGAGAGGAAAGTAACCAGTCAAAGAGAAGTCAGTTGACTACCTTTCAGAGAAGGTCTGGCATGGATTCACTGATAAATTCAGAGTAGGAGTGATGATATTGTTAGAAGATATACATTAACAACACTGCAACTTGTTCCAAGTTCAATTCTAGTGAAGCCAACTCCTTTTGTGTTTATATATGAGTGTTTTTCTTTCAACTTGACTGCTTCAAAC
>NW_012108430.1:457069-460879 GCF_000951045.1 Mandrillus leucophaeus | reverse complement strand
TAAACAACTTAAACAAATGAGAAAAAGGTATTAAAATTTAAGTCCCACTCCCTTGTCAACAAATGAAAACCCTTACTTGAAAGTGCAAATGATTGGGTAAAGATTTGGTTTATTCGATTATTGAAGATTACAACTTCATTAAAGCAATACTTATAAAAGAAGATTTCATATTTTTGTTCCTTCCCAAATTTAATAGGGCCTCTAAATTATTAAGGACACTATCTATTAATACATATCTCAGATGAGTAAGATTCTCAGATGTTCTTGCATTTTGATAAGAACATACAGAAAATGTAGCATGTTCTAACTAAGGAAACCTAGGAGAAAGAACACATATGTTGTCACATGAGAACTATTTGAAAAGACTAGTTGTTTAGCCTGAGTAGGATGAAATTATGGAGCACGTTTGCTATGTGTAAGCATTGAAAGTGTCTACACACAGGACAACAATTAAACAATGGACAAGACATTACAAGCTAGGTTCAACAGATGACAATTGCTAGTGATATATGGAAGGATTTCCTAAGAATTGAAGTGTCTCAAACACAAAATAGGCTATCATCTGAGAGGAAAGTAACCAGTCAAAGAGAAGTCAGTTGACTACCTTTCAGAGAAGGTCTGGCATGGATTCACTGATAAATTCAGAGTAGGAGTGATGATATTGTTAGAAGATATACATTAACAACACTGCAACTTGTTCCAAGTTCAATTCTAGTGAAGCCAACTCCTTTTGTGTTTATATATGAGTGTTTTTCTTTCAACTTGACTGCTTCAAACACTAAGGAGTGATTGTCTTAACATCATTTTTTTAATTGATGGAGATAATTCTGTCTTAAATTAAGGCTGAGAAGCCTTAATTGATAATCCAAACACTATAAAGCTAAGGAAATTTTGTCATGAGCTATCTACCTAGGTAACTAATTTAGAAGAAAAATTTCAAAGAGCACAGTATGGCTTGAAAGAATAGAAAACCACCATTTGGGCATGTGTACAGATCTAGAGATGCCACTATGATTACCATGCCAACCCCTCATTTGTTCCTGATTCTTTTGTACTAGCAACAAGTCTATCTTTGGGAGTGATTTTCTTGAGACAGGAGGCCGTCATATCCCAGGGCGCTTTCAACAGCTGCAGATTTTCCATATCTTATAATGTTTTATTTCAGATAGACACAAACCAGATTGCTTTCCTACTTTGGCAAACCTCTTTTTCTAAAGATGTATGCCATATATATCTGCATTGGAGTTATCCTTTTAAAATATATCTTTTTTTTTTGGCTGTCACTAATTTAGCTCATTTTCAGGGACAATATGGAATAATTTATTTTTATTCTATCAACACATAAGAAATGTGTATCTTCAACTTCCAGTTTCTACTCAACTTTACCCCATTCCAACCCTAACCATTTACATACGTTCTTCATCTGAATTACTCTAAAACCTGCTCAAATATATCAGCTCAATCATCAGCTTTCTAGACGTCATTCAGGCCACTATCTCCTTGACTTCTTGGGAGCCCTTTTCTAGTTCTCATAAACCACTAGGTATAATGATTTCCACCACAATCACTCTAACCATCCATTTACCTGTCTCTTATTAAGAATTTAAAAATGCTGCTGAGAGGTATAAACTTTGGTTTTACTCATTACCTTTTCAGAATCTGGTCCAGTAATTTTGCTTCTACAAGGCAAAGAATAGGTACTTAGTGAATGTTTGTCAGCCCAGCCACGTATAAGTCATTACTATTATTTACAGCCTGAACTTCTTTTTGAGGTAAAGACACTGGAGAGGTCTCTTTCTAGTGGATACTGAAAGGAAAATGCTTTTACTTTGCTTTACACAATATAGGACCTCTTTCCATTAAACTCATACAGTCCTACAACTCAAGTAAAGTCTGTTACTTTGACTCAATGTGTACTTTTTTGTCACATAGTCTCTTTGTAGAGACACATATCTCATCTTCTTCATAAATTTGATACTATTTATATCCTTAAATCTCCTTATACTTGATTTTTAAACCCATGCTGTCCAGCATACTATACATATAGTCAGTAAGTCTGGTGTCTTTGAGTACATGCTAACCCAGAATTCTGATTATAGAAAATCTGATTATATCATATTTGGGGGTATTTTGAATAAAGCTATTCTATGGCAATCATATTGTTATCTATGCAAGATATTCCCCTTGTGCAGTAAACGCAGCCCTCTTTATATATATCAATATAAAATTGTACCGATGAAAGAAGAATGAATGGAATTAAGATAAAGATATTCATTTTGTATTTATTAAATAAAGATTATAATGAAACACTTGAAGAACATGCTTATTAGTTACATTTTATAAGTATAATCTCCCACACTTTATCTAATGTCTCCACATGATAAATTATGTATATCAAGTGTTTTTTTCACAATTTTTATTGTTTTTTCCTAATAGACCATCTTTTTTTAAGGCAACTATGTCTTCACTACTGAAATAAATTTTTCAGGCACAGAGTGTAGACAGTAGTCACACCTTCCCAAATACAGGTCTCCCATGAACAATTAAACCAGTGCAATGCCCCTTTCTCAGTATTTGAGAGTTCAGTAGAAATGGTTTGTTTTTCCATTTCCTCTGAGCAGAGGTATCTTAACTAGATTGTTCCTGCTATGAAACTGTTGTTTTGGTCTCTGTCCCTTAATTCCTGGATACTGATGGCTTTGAAACCTGCTTTTCTATACTTCTATAGTTACCCTACAGCATTTCCTCTTTAATTTCCTCTTTCTAGGCCTTGAACCAACTTTATTGCCAATCAACCATATTAAAAAATATAAACAAACTAAAATATAAAATTGTACCAATGAAAGAAAAATGAATGGAATTAAGATAAACATATTCATTTTTGTATTTATTAAATGAGTTACATAATATTCATTAAATGCAATTTACTCTCAGAGGTAGATGTACAGAGTTGACATAAAAACAAATTGAATTCTGATCTCAGAGAGATTAGGTAATATATGGAGGAAAATATGAATAGTGAAGGATATGAGACATCTACATAAATGAGTTAATGTATGGTAGATAATATGATAAACTACCCCGTGAAAGATTTAGATATATTGCTATGGGAGTTTTTAAGAGGGTAAAATTAATTATGGCTTAAGGATCAAAGTTAATCAGAGTAATATTTAAAGGGGAAATAATAAACATTGACAAGTGGAAATAGAAAAGTTGCAACAAAGTCGAAACTTTCTAGACAGCATGTGAAATATTAGTAAAATAATAGAAGTGAGAAAGCATAAGGATGTTTCAACCAGTAGGTCACTTGACTGGAAAGCCAAATAAGTGTACAGGAGCAGTGAGAAGAGGTCGTAAAATAAACTGGAGATGGGATCGTCGTAGATCTTGAATGCATTTATTTGTAAAATAAGTAGGAGCCGCATGCTTTAAGAAGAATATATTGAGTTCTTTGAAGGATAGATGGGAGGTATGAGAAAAGATGTAAGTCCTACTGGGAGACCATCACCACTGTCTCCCTGAGACTGAGCATGAGCTAGCCTTTAAATTTCTGAACATGCTCATCTTTACAAACAGGGATCCTTTTTATTCTCCAACCCTTTTCATTACACTTTCTAAAAAATGAAAAACATACTCTTTGGTAAATCATTTGATTTTAAAATAACATTCAGTTTTTATATAAAAAGTTAAAAGTCTATTTAAATCAGTAGAAACTGAAAAATAGGCATTGTTTGAATTTCGTGCATCACTGATACATATCTTTAATTGATTCTATTCTTGAAAGCACAAATAATTCTCCCAAAAGACTGT
>NW_012108430.1:441417-455134 GCF_000951045.1 Mandrillus leucophaeus | reverse complement strand
TTGTTATCTATGCAAGATATTCCCCTTGTGCAGTAAACGCAGCCCTCTTTATATATATCAATATAAAATTGTACCGATGAAAGAAGAATGAATGGAATTAAGATAAAGATATTCATTTTGTATTTATTAAATAAAGATTATAATGAAACACTTGAAGAACATGCTTATTAGTTACATTTTATAAGTATAATCTCCCACACTTTATCTAATGTCTCCACATGATAAATTATGTATATCAAGTGTTTTTTTCACAATTTTTATTGTTTTTTCCTAATAGACCATCTTTTTTTAAGGCAACTATGTCTTCACTACTGAAATAAATTTTTCAGGCACAGAGTGTAGACAGTAGTCACACCTTCCCAAATACAGGTCTCCCATGAACAATTAAACCAGTGCAATGCCCCTTTCTCAGTATTTGAGAGTTCAGTAGAAATGGTTTGTTTTTCCATTTCCTCTGAGCAGAGGTATCTTAACTAGATTGTTCCTGCTATGAAACTGTTGTTTTGGTCTCTGTCCCTTAATTCCTGGATACTGATGGCTTTGAAACCTGCTTTTCTATACTTCTATAGTTACCCTACAGCATTTCCTCTTTAATTTCCTCTTTCTAGGCCTTGAACCAACTTTATTGCCAATCAACCATATTAAAAAATATAAACAAACTAAAATATAAAATTGTACCAATGAAAGAAAAATGAATGGAATTAAGATAAACATATTCATTTTTGTATTTATTAAATGAGTTACATAATATTCATTAAATGCAATTTACTCTCAGAGGTAGATGTACAGAGTTGACATAAAAACAAATTGAATTCTGATCTCAGAGAGATTAGGTAATATATGGAGGAAAATATGAATAGTGAAGGATATGAGACATCTACATAAATGAGTTAATGTATGGTAGATAATATGATAAACTACCCCGTGAAAGATTTAGATATATTGCTATGGGAGTTTTTAAGAGGGTAAAATTAATTATGGCTTAAGGATCAAAGTTAATCAGAGTAATATTTAAAGGGGAAATAATAAACATTGACAAGTGGAAATAGAAAAGTTGCAACAAAGTCGAAACTTTCTAGACAGCATGTGAAATATTAGTAAAATAATAGAAGTGAGAAAGCATAAGGATGTTTCAACCAGTAGGTCACTTGACTGGAAAGCCAAATAAGTGTACAGGAGCAGTGAGAAGAGGTCGTAAAATAAACTGGAGATGGGATCGTCGTAGATCTTGAATGCATTTATTTGTAAAATAAGTAGGAGCCGCATGCTTTAAGAAGAATATATTGAGTTCTTTGAAGGATAGATGGGAGGTATGAGAAAAGATGTAAGTCCTACTGGGAGACCATCACCACTGTCTCCCTGAGACTGAGCATGAGCTAGCCTTTAAATTTCTGAACATGCTCATCTTTACAAACAGGGATCCTTTTTATTCTCCAACCCTTTTCATTACACTTTCTAAAAAATGAAAAACATACTCTTTCGTAAATCATTTGATTTTAAAATAACATTCAGTTTTTATATAAAAAGTTAAAAGTCTATTTAAATCAGTAGAAACTGAAAAATAGGCATTGTTTGAATTTCGTGCATCACTGATACATATCTTTAATTGATTCTATTCTTGAAAGCACAAATAATTCTCCCAAAAGACTGTTTTTTTTTTTTCTCTAATTTTCTTTGCCTTCTTTACTTCTGTTATTATTTGGCTCTGACTTTTAAAATAAATGTTTTTCCTCTTTATAAACTAGGTAGTAACTTTGCCCCCAACATATTTAGAAAGTCATTTGTATTCTTTCTTTTTCAATGCAGAGAAAGACATTCAGATAATGTTTTTCTCCTACCACACTCCTGTGAATATAAAGACAGCACTTTTTTAGAGTGCTCATGGACTTTATTGAATCATTTAGCATTCAGTAGAACATGTTCAGCCACCCAATCTGGCTTGCGGAAATACTTGCAGATATAATTTTAACAGCCATATGTAGTAAGCCATATAAAAACAATGGTAGCTGAGGTATCTTTAAATATTTAAAATATATCATTAAATATGCTGACTTTCTTAGTAATCAAGTTTTTGCACACATTGTTTTGTTCCAGCGTTTAAATAAACAATTGCATTTAAAGAACATTTTACTGCTAATATTCCTTCTACAGATATAAAGAAAAATCAAAGTACCAAATTCAATGTAAAAAGGTCTCACAGATATTACTAACAGACAAGACAAATGTTGTACTGTTTAAATGTAACACTAAGAAATTTATGGTACCACATTACTTGGCACATACTACTGTCAGGCATTATGCAATCTAAAATCCTGGAAAAATATCCGGGTTAAAGTGGTTAATGTTTGCTCAATGCAAGTGTTATAAAATTTCAGTGAGAAGTGCTGCTGGCTGATTGGTAATTGTGCACAGAATGTGTCCTGGTAGGGTTTCCCTTTCCTGCCAGCATAGTCCAGTGCTGTTGCCCAAAGGCTCTTTGTCAACCTGTGAGGAACTCTTACAGAAGAGATACCATTTGTTAACATGTACTTTAATGAATACTGGAAGATATTTGTTTTTAATTAGAGGTCAATATATCCTGGACAACAAATGGCCAAATCTATTTAGGGTGTACCTGGAACATAAATATGTTTTAATGTTATTCTTGCTATAACTTTTGTTGCAAGTGGCACTTGTCTTTCCCCAGATTATAGCTGCTTTATGGATGTTACTATATCCATCTTCACAGCATGGTGAACAGGTGTCAGCTATTATTATCTTGGTTTACTGGCAAAATGGAAACTGAGAACTTACATGACTTGATCAAAGTCATCAAATGATCTGAAGTTGCAGCTGTTCAAGACCTCTTAGTTTTTTCATTAGTTTAATGAAGGGACCAGTTAAGTAGGGGACAGCAGAGGGAAAGGGGTATTTTTTAAATGACTACTCACCAGAATCCTGGTTTATACAATATTACTTAATCCATTTAATAATCCATCAGATAAGAAAATTAGTTTTTTAGAAGTAGCCCATGTTATCTATGTTCTTGGAGCAAATAAAGAGGAGTCCAAATTTGAATCAAATGATCCCTATAACTCTTCCCATTTCCTTTTGAAGGTTAATAATAACTACTATAGCAGTTTGTCTTTATCTGCCAAAGGAACTAAATAGAAACAGCAACTATGATTCAGCTACCTGGGCTTAAGAAGGTAAGGGAAATAGGAGGCAATGGAATCCATCAATATCAAAATCCATTTATTTATACTCCCTATGTCTAGAATGGTAGCTTGCTTTAATTATGCTAAATATTTTTCTGTGTCCTTTCAACTATTATATAGCACAGCTTGCATCTTAAGGTTGACAGAGGATCTTCTCTCCCCATTCCAGTTTTACAGATGAAAAGTCTATTGAAATGTTTCTCTGAGGGCCAAAAGCATAGACAGAAATCTCACTATTGAGATTCCTTTTGCTCTTGGTAAAGGAGATTCCAGAGAAAAAAGTCTGAAAAAGAGATATTAACTAATTACCTACTTTTCATATATACAGTTCCAGATTAACTTCACCTGTGGCTCTCTCACATTTTTAAAATTCAAAATGATAGACTCATTAATTTAATTATAAATCTCATAAGAATAATTTCTTATGCATTTACTTGTTGTTTAGCACCAACATTTATAAGAAAAATTTTCTTAATAAGAAGGTTGTATTGAATTATAGGTTCCCTGGAGTGTACATGTTTGTGTGTGTGTGTGTGTGTGCGTGTGTTTATGAAATGACAAGTAAGAATCTCTAATTTTCAAAAAAGCTTATTTGTAATATACCTAAAAAGGGCTGGTGGGAGTCATATAAGCTCATACTGCCTTTCTAAAGGGAGAAAATAGTTAAATTTTGATAACCCCAAACCAATAAATGCTATTTGTTTCATTTGAGCACAGAGAACTGCAATGGCTCTGATGTCAAATAATATTAGAAAAGAATTACAAAAATCACAGTTATCCAAAATATCTTGGTCTTATTTCCATTGCAGGAATTTTTTTATAGTAAACACTAATTCCCCAGACTTTTCACCCATTTTAATCCCAACAATAAGTAGGTCATATCTGGTCAGTCCATTGATTTTTTAAGTCTTACTTAATATAAGAAAATTAATGAAAATGAATAAATCACAATTTTTTATTTTTAATGATTATTGTTCCTATGAAATTAAAGTCATGAAACCTAAATATTGTATTTACTAAATTTGTGGACAGAGTTGCTCTTAACATATGAGAGACAGAGGGAGACAGAGAAGAAGAAAGAGAAAGAGAAAAGAAGAGGGAGAGAGGGAGGATTCTTGTTAGGTCTAAAACATAATAAATTTTCATCCATTTATTTATGAAAAAGAATACTACTTAGGCAAATTCTTCAAGAGAACTCAAATACCCTATTTAAAATTTAGAAATAAAATATTTCTAAACAGGAATCACAAAAGCATGTTTAACTTCAGAAGCAAGCAGCAGAGTTGAAAAGAGGAGAATAGTTTTTTATTTAGGATCCAAATTTTGTTCTCCTTCATAATATAGTTGATTGTATCATGGTTAGTAACTTATTTTTTTCTCAGTTCTAGAAAATGAAGAATAGCTTCCAAAGCAATGGCTTCCTTTAATGTTATTTCTGGGTTCATTTAAATCACTTATTTGAATCTCAATAAAAGTTATTTCAGAAAGAAATTAGGGAAAGATGGCAGTTAATTTTACTGCATCTGCAAATCCAGAAAAAAAATCAGATATTGCATGTTTCAATATGAATATTAATATTTGGTTCTTTTCTTGGACATCTAAAGTGTCTTACCAGTTCTTCTTCTAAATTATTTACAATAGTCATAGTAATTGATTTGAAGCTCTAAATGCTGTTTCCATTAACTGGGTGACCTCTTGGTTTATTTCAATTATTTTATTTTAACTATAGGTTACATTGTCCTATTTTTTCAATGTCTGGTAATTTTTAATTACATTCAAAACATGGTTTTTGAAAGAACTATTGGAGACCAAAGTATGGATTCTTCACAAGCACTTTCTTTTATCTGGAAATTAGGTTGTAGGCTAATCTTTCTGATTTCTTCAGGAGTTGAGTTGATTCAGGCTGTGATGCAGCTCATACCAAATTTTACCTGTGATTATTCTAACCACTAACCAACCCAGCATCCCAAGGAGCTTCCTTCCTTCCTCTTTTATTTTTTCCTGCTTTACTAATTTACTTATTTTTATACAACACAAAACCTAGAGGAAAATTGCCAAAAAACAAAAGTGTAAAGTCTTCTCATACACCTTTTAACTGTATTTACCAATAATTTATATTTGTTCCATTTGTATTATATCTTTTTCTTCCTTTCTCTTTTTTCTTTCTCTTGGAAAACATATTTATATTTGTATATGAATTTTGTTTTCTGTAAGTGCTTTGATACCATGTTTTTGTACAATTCGTGAATAAGTTGGAGTCATTTTCTTTCCTTTACCCCTAAAACTCAGCTGCATATTTCCTTAGAGCAAGAGTATGACTACATGACCACATTACTGCATTAAACATTGATTTATTAAATACTACTCTCTATAGTCTTTTGTATCTATATTTTTTTCTGCCTAGGAGCTAATCCTTTATGAAACATCATATTAAGTGGTCATGTCTCTGTAGTCCCCTTTAATCTGGAACAGATACTTAGCCTTTCTTTATCTTCCGCATCCTTGGTATTTTAAAAGAATACAGAGCAGTTATTTTGTAGAATATTTTTCAATTTATGTTTGTTTAATGATTTTTCATGACAAGATTGAGGGTACACATTTTCTGGCCAAAATATTGTTTTTAAAGTCATGGCATCCTTTCAAGGAAGCCTATTATGTCAGTTTGGAAAGCTCTTAGTTACAGCACAGTCTAAGAAAGGTTTGGCCAAGCCAGTAAAGGGGTTCTGAAGCCAAAGCTGCCCTTAGAGGGTCTAAGTCTTGTAGGGTTGAATAATTCTTTGTTGTGGGGAGCTGTCCTGTGCATTACAGAATGTATAGCATCATTTTTGGCCTCTGCCCACTAGATGCCAGTAACAATCTCCCATTTGTGACAATTAAAAAAAAAAAAGGTCTCTAGATATTGCCGAATATCACGTGGGGCCAGGTATAAAATTGCTTCTACTTGAGAACCACTGCCCTATATATGTAAATCTCCTGTTCTCTGGTGATGATAAACGTGTCTCTGAAATCTACCCTTCGCAAACATGAGATTGCCCTGACAGCTGTCTTATCTTGAGTGGTGAGGTATGACATTGCTAAAGCCTTGCCTACAAGTATTTATGTACTCCCTGTACATAAATCTTCTCTACAACAAGTGTGCCCTCTGGTGTCTAATAAGGTGTGACTTCAATGTAAAACCTTCCTCACACCTATTGCAAACATAAGACTTCTCCCCTGAGTGTGTTCTCTGATGTATGATGAGGGCTGCCTTATCACTAAACCCCCACTCACACTCCTTGCATACATAAGGCTTCTCCCAGAATGTGTCCTCTGATGTCTTATGAGGGCTGACTTCTGGCTGAAGCCTCAACCACAGTCCCTGCATGCAGAGTGCTTCTCCTTTGAGTGAGACATCTTGCCTAAATAGATTTGCTTTCTGGCTAAAGCCTTGCCCACACTCTGTGCAGACAGATGCCTTCTCCCCAGAGTGCATTCTCTGATGACTGAAGAGGTGTGACATTTGTCTAAAGGCTCGTCCACATTCCTTATACATATAAGGTTTCTCACCGGAGTGGGTCCTGATATGCAACGAGAGTTGACTTATGTCTAAAGCCTCACCTACATCCTGTGTACACGTAAGGCTTCTCTCCTGAGTGTGTTCTCTGTTGTGCAATGAGAGTTGACTTAACACTAAACCCTCGTCCACACTCCACACACATATACGGGTTCTCTCCTGAGTGTGTCCTCTGGTGTGTGGTAAAGTTTGACTGATCACTAAACCCTCGCCCACACTCTCGACACACAAAAGGCTTCTCTCTTGAATGTGTCCTCTTATATTGAATGAAGTATGATTCCTGACTAAAGCTCTGGCCACATTCACTGCACAAATGAGGATTCTCTCCTGAGTGAGCTCTCTGGTGTTTGCTGTGAGTTGATCTCTCTAAAGAGCCTCCCACAATCCCTACACACATAGGGCTTCTCCCAGGAGTGAGTCCTCTGTTGTGTGATAAGGTTGGATTTATCCCTAAAGCCTCGCCCATACTCTCTGCACACAAAGGGTTTCTCCCGTGAGTGTATCCTAAGACGTCTGATGAGGATTGACTTCTGGCTAAAGCTCTGCCTACACTCCTCACAGGTAAAAGGCTTCTCTCCAGAGTGTGCCATTTTGTGTGTGACTAGGTTTGACTTCTGGCTAAAAGCGTGCCCACAATCTGGGCAGAGATAAGGCTTCTTCTCGGTGTGTGATCTCTTGTGTGTGACAAGAGCTGATTGATAGCTAAAGCTTTGTCTACACTCACTGCAAATATAAAGCTTTCCTCCTGAGTGAATCCTCTGATGAGTAAAAAGGACTGACTTCTGGTTAAAGCCTAGCCCACAGTTTTTAAAACTGACTATTTCAAATCCTGGCATTTCTGCCCACTTCAATAATTTGTCTGTTTCTATGGGATTTGCCTTCTGAGGTTGCCTTCCTGAGCTCAGTTTTATTTCTCCCATTGTGTTGTCCTCCCTAGAGCTTAGTAGCTGTCCTTTAGGTGGGCTGGAGGTCCTTGAAGTAATCTTTTCCTTTATTGTCCCCTAGAAGGATTTAGAGCCCTGTTTCTTGTCTTGACTTTCCACTCTGTCACTCTAAGAGCTTTGATAAGAGAGTAGTGTTTGCTTCTCCTGATCTACATGGCATAAATTCATTATTGGAAGAGTTTCTGCAGCCAATCCTGGGTAGCCCTGAAGGTGATGATAATGTAGCATATTTTGGCGTAATTACTGACTGCAGAAGGCCAGAGGGAAGGAGAAGCAAGGTTGAATTTCTGGGTTTGGATCTACTAAACAGGAGCTGGGCAGACATTGGCTCTCCTCTCTCCAAGGCTGTCCCCCTTGCTCCACCAGAATGACCAATGTTGGTTTGGAAAATGGAATTCACAGGAAGACCAAGTTGCTGTGGTACCCAGCATCATGTCCGTGTACAAAGTCCTCTGGGCAACGCTCAATAGCTTCCACTCTTCCTGGGTGAAATCCACAGCCACATCATGGAATAACAAGAATGCCTCTTCTCTCTTGGCTCTCAAGAGCTCTATACACATTTTTCTGGTCCCTTGAACAATGTTCCTGAAGACAGGTGAGGTGTTATCCCCACCCAGCCTTGAAATCTGTTCAGTAGCACAGGAGTAACCTCTGGGGTTGAGCCCCCATTTCTCTCAGTTCTGGCAGGGTAATCTGAACCCAACCCTGGCCATGACCCTCAGATGAAAGTGGCTCTTGCTGTCCTCTTCTCTCTGAAGGGCTTTTCTCTGGAGTTCATTTTATTTAGCTTCCTCAAACCCACTGCTCTTCTCTACCCTTAAAGAAGAATATAATTTTTATTATATTTAATCTTTTCTTCTTCTTGTTACCATTGGAACAAAGGGCATTTCTGTCCTTTTATATTCGAATTGGCAGCTGAAGAATCTTGGCAGGGAAAAAATGAAGGAAAAGTTTAGAATTGTTCATAACAAAAGAACTAGCATTTTGATCTTTTATGCTTCCAATTCCCTCCTCTTTTTCTTTATTATGGCTATCACTAATTGGCTACTTTTTATCTTCAGCCATTAGAATTTTATCTTAAACCTTTGAAACAATCTAATCTTTCATTTTAGCAACATTATTCTAGATTAAAATGTCAAAGTTTTACCTTGCTTTTCTGAACAGGAAAAAAATGAAAAGATAGGTTCATGTGACAATTAAAAAGAAAAAAACACAGAAGTCACCTTAGTAATGCTTTTCTTTTTCTTTTTTTCTTTTCTTTTTTTTCTTTTTTTTTTTTTTTTTTTTTGAGATGGAGTCTCACTCTGTTACCCAGGCTGGAGTGCAGTGGCACAATCTTGGCTCACTGCAACATCCACCTCCTGGATTCAAGTGATTCTCCTGCCTCAGCCTCCCAAGTAGCTGTGACTATAGGAGTGTGTCACCACTTCTGGTTAATTTTTTGTATTTTTTAGTAGAGATGGGGTTTCACTGTGGTAGCCAGGATGGTCTTGATCTCCTGACCTCATGGTCCACCTGCTTGGCCTCCCAAAGTATTCTAATTTTCATTTGACCAGTGAGTATGTTATCCAAACAACTTTCTCATCAATCCCTGAAAAAATCTCTTTCAGCAGTCGCTGAGGGACAAAAAAGGGAAGATGTTTGTTGATTTGTTATGTCTCAACTAAAAAGGAGCAAGGTATACACCATTTAAATAGAAAAGAGAGTAGTGAATACAACACATTTTGAGGCATTAAAATTAGGATAAAATAAAATAAGCTAGAGAAATTACCTCTGTTGGTGTTACTGATGCAAAGGGACTTTAAATGATGACTCACAAAACTAAGAGCAATAACATTTAATTTAGATCTGACACTAGATATTGATTTACAAGTAACTCTCAGTCTTGAGTACTTACGAACAGCATTTGGACATGCAGTAAAACACAGCTTTACTGAATAAAATACAGATTATTTAAAAGAGTTTTTATTTTATTTTTTTAAAGACAGCATTCACTGTAGCTCTCCTATGGTGTTTCAAGGCATGAATATCAAGTAAGAAGACATGCTAAAGGAGAAAAATAGTCTTCTGTGTGTTCCCTGTTTTTCACTTATCTACCTGTGGTTACACATCTCTTGCTTTGTTACAATGTTTAGAGTACACAGGAGGAATAATTAAGTGACAGTACTGTTCATACTGATGGACATAATTAAATAATAATAATAAAGAAATGCCTTTTTGCTGTACATAGGGGCAGATTAGTAGGCATTTCTAGTGCTGACTACAAGAGAAGAACATTCAAGAATCAAAATGCCTACTCTGGAATCTGAGCATAGGGCAATATGAAAAAATGAAATGTAAATTCTCAGCATTTAACAAAGTTAAAGCAGAAAGTTTAAACATCCACAATAAAAAAAAAAAAAAAACACTATGAAATATTTACACTTAAAATGTAAAATGTAAAAATTGAAAATTCAAGGGGTCATAGCAGCTGGGATGGGGGCTGTACCCTGAAAAACCAAAGGAGTGAAACTGCCCAAGGCTGTGGGAGCCCACCTCCTGCATCAGTGTGACCAGGGTGTGAGACGTGGAGTCAAAGGAGATCATTTTAGAACTTTAAGGTTTAATGACTGCCCTATTGGATTTTAAACTTACATAGCTCCTGTAGCCCCTTTGTTGTGTCCAATTTATCCCATTTCGAATGGGTGTATTTCCCCAGTGCCTGTACTTCCATTGTATCTAGGAAATAATTAACTTGATTTTCGCTTTACAGGCTCATAGGGGAAAGGGATTTGCCTTGTCTCAGATGACACTTTGGACTTGGACTTTTGGGTTAATGCTGGAATGAGTTAAGATTTTGGGGGACTGTTGGAAGGGCATGATTGTGTTTTGAAATGTGAGGACATGAGATTTGGGAGGGGCCAGAGGCAAAATGATATGGTTTAGTTTTGTGTCCCCACCCGACTCTCATCCTGAATTGTAATTCCATAATCTCCACCTGTCATGAGAGGGACCATGGGGAAGGTAATTCAGTCGTGGAGGTGGTTTCTCTCATGCTGTCCTCATGATAGTGAGTGACTTCTCATGAGATCTGATGATTTTTGTAAGTGTCTGGCATTTCCCCTGATGGCACTCATTCTCTCTTCTGCCACCCTGTGAAAAGATGCCTTCAGACATAATTATAAGTTTCCTGAGGCCTTCCTATCCATGAAGAACTGTGAGTCAATTAAATCTCCTTTCTTGTTAAATTACCCACCCTTTTAGCAGTATGTAATAGCAGTGTGAGAATGGACTAATACACATGGGTAGTTCATAAAGTGCTAAAGATTTTCTGTTACTCCTGCTCATTCAAGAGGCTAAACAAATTGGGACACAACGTATTTACTAATATAGAAGTTGTTTGGACTTAGTAACTTCAATTAAGAGTTCTAAATATTTGTGAGAAAGCTAGTACAGTATTTAATCCCCAAAACTTGTGCTGAAATTGACATGCATTTGCTATTATTAACATGAAAAGAAAACCACTAGTTTCTTTCTATTCCTTAAGTATTACTTCTGATATATTGCTCTCTGGGTGATTAAGAGTGAACAAAGATCTTAATTTCTCTTGATCAAGCAGAGAGTCCTCAGTAAGCTAAGTGAGATTGCAATATAGTATCAAAAGCAATTTACAAATTCTCAAGTACTGAAAAACATATCAGATGTACATGACAATTTTGGCTGGGGCACTGTAGTAGTCAGTAGTGTGGCTTGGGATAAAGATAAAATCATTTGAGAAATGATGTGAGAGTATAAATGGAAGTGGAAGTAGATTGAGATAGATTAACTAGCAAAAGAATTTAAAAAGCTGGAAGTTCTTATTTCGTCTACCAGCATCTGGAATCCATATAATTTCTACTAAAATGAAGGAAGTAATGCATGATTCACAGTAGGTACTACACACACACACACACACTCACACACACAAACACACAGACAGAGAGGGAGAGAAAGAAAGAGAGGGAAAGAGAACAAAAATGCAAATGCAGACAAGGAGATAAAATCCAGAATTTTAATTCCTGGAGTGCTTTAACATGCAGTGCCAAGTGTTTTCTTCGAATTTGTATAATATTAAAGGGCAAATACAATACCTCGAGATAACATTTCATAGTAGCTTTCTTTTAAGGCTCCCCATTTCACTACCTACAAAGTTGATGTGTATGGTGCTTGAGAAAGTTTTGCAACTTATCCTGTTAGTCCTTTTCCAAGTCAGGTTTTATCTGGAGTCTTCAGTTGGATAGAGGAAGTCATAGAGGCTAATATTTTGTCATTTGAATAATCTCAGTGTAAAATTATGTTTGTTTCGGACCTAGAAAGTCAAGGCTTAAAGGAAGAAAAGGGGTCTCAGTCCCCTAAACAGCTATGGCAACATGAAATTAGGGTTCACGTACTTATAACAGTGTATCAGCGAAGGAATAAAGTTTAATTTAAGAGTGAGTAAGGCATCCTGGACAAAGAATCTTGCAACACCAATATGCAGGATATTGTTTAAATGATAATACGCCTTCCCCTAGATTCAGCAACTTTTGTAAAGCTAATGGGAGGCCATCAGACTGAAGAGGGGAGAGGAGCCTGAGTGCTGCTAAGCTGCAGATACACAACTTCCTCAATTACTTTTGCAAATAATATCACTGCTATAGAACGTAAAATTGGCCTTTTGAGATATCTTTTCAGGTTTTTTGCATGTCTGACACCCATGGCTCCACCTAGATTCACCTGCTCCTATAGCCCCACCCAGAAGCAATTTAGCAGACAGGAGGACAGCTTTGACCCTCTACGATTTCCTCTCTGCCCCAACCAATCAGCAGCAAGCCTAGCCATTTCCACCCTTCCCCCATACTGCCTTTGAAAAACCTGTAACCTAGGAGCTTTGGAGGAGATCATATGAGTACTGACTCTGTATTCCATGTGATGTGGCTGGCCTCGTGTCTATTAAATTCTTTGTTTACTGTAATGCTGCTGTCTTTATTTGTACAGTGGACAGGAAGGACCCTTTGGCAGTTACATAACTTCAAAATATATAATAGTCTCTCTGTGTCTATAGGAAAAATTAGTGGAGACACAGAGAGTATCTTTTAAGGGGATTATTTTAAATTTTATTGTGTGAATTATAAAGGAAGGCTGGTAATCAAAGATTGAAGATGACAAGAGCCACAGAGGATTTCATGAAAGCACATTTAGCGCTCTTCTTTATACATTACTGTCCTTTACCCTCTTTGTCAAGCCAGAACAATGGATTCATAGGGCCACTCTTCTCAAATGTTCTCTCCTCCTCATCCCATGTCAACTATAAATCGATGGGAAGGATTTATATGGTTTTATGCATTCCTTTTCAACTTGTTAATAGTTGAAGAAACAGATTGTTCTTATATTACTATCTTGTAAGTTTACTGACACATAAAAAGTGGAAAATGTAATAAAATTTATATATCTTACTATAGCAACAAAGTCAAAACCAGAACATGTAGCTCATAGATAATCAATCTGCCACCAAAGTCAGAAAATATACATTTTTACTAGAACATATCATGTACATTATTCTTGAATTTAATATAAAGCCATTTTTGAATAGCTTTTGCAGAGTTTTAGAGGAAGTCATAATTAAACTAACATTTATTGGTGATACTATTATTTGCAAGAAATGTAACACATTTTTAAGATTAAGTCAATCTTTTCATCTACATAAAAGAAAAAATAAAACTAATGAAATTTTTTAAAATTTGGTTCTATATTTATTACTGAAAATTTTAAAGCTAAAATTTTATAATAAAATGTCAAATATCTCTCTTTGTTGATTACAGATTCACTTTATTTAGTTTCATCTCTCTAATCTGTCATCTTACAGAAAACAATTCCAGGATTAAAGTGAGGGAAATCCAATTGAAAACTGTGTTGGCTGCCAGCCTCAATTATACTTGGAAAAATCTTGAGAAAAGCATTTTCAAAATTCTCACGTAGGTTGTAATTAGAGTTGGTGAGACAATGTACATTTTATAAGTTAGCAA
>NW_012108430.1:438566-439842 GCF_000951045.1 Mandrillus leucophaeus | reverse complement strand
GTAAAAGCATAATCAAACTGAAGAGATTTCCACTTATATTTTGCTTACATTTATATATCACAATAAGATAATTAAAACAATATTTATCAGTACAAGAGATTCTACATCACAAACTACAAGACTTGCTGAAAATATGTATTTGGCTTTCCTTATTTGCAAGATATGGTAAATTGATAAATAAATTTTTCTAATGAATACTATTCAATAAAAACAACTGGAAATAAAATAATTTGGTATGAAAGTCAAATTAGGGAGGCTCATTACAATCTGTACATCTTCCAAGGATGCAGTGTTGAATAATTCATTAGCTACTTAACACATTTACACACACTTAAAAACCATGCAAACTGTTTTTATTACTTTTTTTATTTTATAAAAGGATTATATTTTTTTTCATTTGCAAGACTCCAAAAATTTAGATGCAAAGTACTTAATATTAAGCTCTTTCTAATTAAATCAGCAGAGGAGATTTAGCTGAAACCATGCTAGGTACTCAAATTGAAAGACTGTCCCATTGCATTAAACAGAGTACATTTATCACAGATAAACTTCCAGACTAGTATTTGGTATGCCATTCAACAAGGAAGGAAAATGAATCTTCCCAGTACTGTAGGCAAGATGCACAGCATCTTGTGTCTAATTGTCTGCTCTAGAAGTCTTGAAGCAAATATAAAAAATATAAACACTATTGTCTTTTAACTGAACCAAAATACAATAAAACCTAAAGTAATTCTGTTATGCTAACTAGCTTTATAGAATGAAATAAATGAAATAATTTTGCAGATATATGCATAAACAGACATAGGTTGTACACAAGCATCAGAGTGTATATGATAACTTACGTCATACTAAACAGATATAAATTTGAAAAAACTAGACTATCTGTGCTTCTTTTAAATATAACGAAATATGTCTCTTTAGAAAATCTGTCACCAGTTTTGTTTAATATTTTAATATATTAATTTATTCATATATGTTGAATTCCTATTATATGTCAATAACCATGGAAAATGCTATAAACATAACTATGAGGAACACCACATGTTTGTCTCTTTCCTCAGTTCCTCCCTAGTAATCTGTTTTATAAAAGTTTCTGATAATTTTATATATGAATACACATGAACATATAGATAGAATTTGGTATCTTTTTCTTTTGGGATATAATACAGCAGACTGAAAGAGAAATGTTGCTTAAATATTGAGAGTAGCATAGATGAATATAGATAATAGATTTCTAAATTTCAACATGTGCTTGAGAAATTTTAGTTTTGTTAAA
>NW_012108430.1:434902-436017 GCF_000951045.1 Mandrillus leucophaeus | reverse complement strand
CTAGAAAGGCACAAGTGGTATCAATTTAGACAGTATCTGAATTGTTTTAAATATACCAAGAATTAAAAAGAATTACTGTAGCAAATTTACTAATGATTTGAAGAGACTGTTTTAAGGAAAAAAAAAAAAAAAAAACTAAAAAAAGCCCAAATCATGACTCTACATGTTCTATGAAAAGCTTAATCTTTATTCATCATTTTCACTGTGTTATCTCAATTTCAGTGATGAGTTTCTGATGAATTAATAAAAATTAATTTATGTTGAAGTAATTTTAAATTTATATTTCAAAGAACCATAGAAATTCAAAATAATATATTTATTATAATCTTAATATTTAACACTTTAAATTATCCCTTTGCACAAATAAACTACTTGATGAACTGCATTTGCCATTTTTTCTTTCTTTTTCAACTGTGCCAATTCTTTCCAAATTCACTCAGAAAAGTAATTCTCTATTACTCAACAGTTTCTCTGGCTTATGTAGTTGAGTTGTTGTAATGCTTGATTTGATATTTTTCATTCTGACATTGTCAATTACTTCCAAAAAGCAATTGTTGACATCGACAATCAGACATAGACTTTTCAAACATATATTCTCCCCACCAGACTCTTCTGAATATTTTCCAAGCTGATGCTTCCTCCTCTCATCTAGACATTCTAATTACATAGAGTCTAAAATATGTCACTGTAATCTGTATAATATGAAACAAAAATATTTGACTATAGAAAAAAGCAACTAGTACTGAGTTGAGAGAGTTCTGAAATAAAACAAATTATCAAAAGATAGAACTTTAGTATTTGCTTAACTAAAAACAGAAATGGAAGAATTTAAGCTTTCTTGAGATAAATTGAAGTTCAATTTTTTATTTATTTAAAAATAATTTCAAAATGCCAATTACATACATGTTATATGATTAAATAAAAAATGATCCTGTGAATTACCTGAGTGTGAGGTCCTTGTCTGTTTCATCTTTGACTCCTTTATCTTTTAACATAGAAGTAAAAGGAATCTTAGAGAGGAATGAAGCTGAAGAGATGGGAATAAAGAAGAAAGCATTCAGGCAGGAGAGGAAGAAAGGGTCCGTGGGAGACAATGCCTCATGGTAAATTGAAGC
>NW_012108430.1:425418-433238 GCF_000951045.1 Mandrillus leucophaeus | reverse complement strand
ATTTTATTTTAAAGACTGGATCTTGCTATGTTACCAAGACTGCTCTAGAACTCCTGGCTTCAAGCAATCCTCCCATCTCAGCCTCCTTAGGCTACTAGGATTAAAGGCGTAAGCTACCACACCTGGCAATAATAATGTTTAATATTTGTCAAGCATCTAACTTACTAAGCACTCCAGTAAGTCATTTCAATGTTTTTTTGTTTTTCATTTTTACAATTTTATCTTTATTTTTTGATGTATTTATTTTTAGTAGAAAAATGTATATATTTATTGCACACAACATGATATTTTGCATAGTGGCTAAATTGAGCTAAGTAACATATGCATTACCTCATATACTTATCCTTTTTATGTTGTGAAAATGCTTAAAATCTCTCCTGTTTTCAGTGTACGATACATTGTTTTTTACTGTACTCATCATGTTTGATCGATCCCTTTAACCTATTCCTTATGTCTAACTGAAATAAAGTTTATTCTCCATTAAACTTTCAGATAGGCTGCTATTATTATTATTAATATTTTTTCAAGTTTTGTAATAGAGATTTAGAGAAAATATATCTCTAGTAAATTGCAGACCTGAAATATAATCCCAAATGAGCCTGATGCCTAAAGTCCTCATCACTAAACTATGTTGCCTTTAACATAACTAGAATCCTGGCTTATAACCTGTAAGGAACTTGAAGAAGAGTACAAATAACTCTTGTAGATTACAGGGGTGTAAAAAAAAAAATTCATTTACATTAAGAAAAGACTTACATAATCTTTTTTTTTCTTCTTCTTCTTCTTAAATAGCCCTGCTTGTTCTGTGAAAAGTTTCTGCTATGAAATTACACACTTGGAAATAATTATGGACCTTTTGTATGTATTTATTTCCTTTGGTCCTCCATCATGCCATGATATTATTTTCTATTTACAAGACAGAAAATTGCATGTTATCTAAGGCTGAACCTTCTGAATTTCAATAGCTTCCATGAAATTGCAATGGTACTTTTCTAGAAAAAGAAGCACATTTTGCTTTTTACTCTTCTTTATAAGAAAACAAAGGAAAAATAATTTTCTACAACACCAAGTTTAACAAACGCATCTTAGTTTTTATTTCTGGTTAAAGCACAATTATTAACTGAACCATACCTCTACCATACCTCAGAATTAGCACGTTTGAAATATGAACCAAAAGTCACGGAAAACATTCTCATCTGAGGTCCTTGTGGATCAGATCAAGCTTCCTCAGTACCTGGGCTTAATACTTTGAGAATGGTTTCCCCTTTCCTATGACACCATCTTTGCATTCAGAAAAAGATTTCACATGTGATAAAC
This sequence comes from Mandrillus leucophaeus, assembly GCF_000951045.1. Taxonomy (NCBI): domain Eukaryota; kingdom Metazoa; phylum Chordata; class Mammalia; order Primates; family Cercopithecidae; genus Mandrillus; species Mandrillus leucophaeus. Next base: position 431,921 of record NW_012108430.1, on the reverse strand, counting down.
AAGACGAGTTAGAAAAACAGCACAACTTGCTGTCGAGTTTTCTCCTTCTAAATAGATGGCATACTTTAATCACTGGCTTTTCAAACTTAAAATAGCATTCTGGTTTACAAAAGTAAAGTCTCTAAGAAGAATGATAGAAAATGAACTATTTAGTATAATGTTTGCGAGATTTAATAATCACTACAGGACATGTGTATTCTCATTAAATCCCTGAATTCCAATGAAAGTAATATTTCACAGAATTTAATCTTCTAATTCAGGGGTCCCCAATATCCTGGGCTGTTGACCAGTACCAGTCCATGTCCTGTTACGAATCAGGCCACACAGCAGGAGGCGAGCAGCAGGCAAGCATTACCTCCTGAGACCTGCCTCCTGTCAGATCAGCAGCAGGCATTAGATTCTCATAGGAGTGCGAACCCTATTGTGAACTGCGCATACGAGGCATCTAGGCTGTGCGCTTCTTATGAGAATCTAATCTCTGAAGATCTTAGGTGGAACAGTTTCATTTGGAAGCCATGCCCATCCCTGCCCCACATCTATGGAAAAATTGTCTTTAATGAAACCAGTCCCGCGTGCCAAAAAGTTTAGGGATCGCTGTTCTAATTGCTAATAAATTGTATTGCTTACCCCACTCCAGCTGTAAACTATTGGATATATTTATTACTTTTTTTTGTTTGCTGGTGTACTCCAATTTACTGTTTTTATTAATTATTCCTTCACTTTGTTCTTGTATTTTGTTAGGATTTACCTAAGTCTTGAATTAAATATCTACTTCAGTGTTTCTCCAAAACCCCCATATCTCTGCTGTTTTAAAAACTGTTTACAAAACACATTTCATTTGATTTCAATACAATCATGCTTAATTTGATATAAAATATTTTTTTCCAAATAATGTAAGATGTATTAAATCAGGATATTAGATGTGGAGCCAAAGCATCCATGTTTTAACCTTTCCATGTGATTCTGAACCATTATTGATGAGGTTCCATCATCCCCACTGGCTTAATGTCCACTTTCGGGCCCCAACAGGGCCTTCTGCATATGTTGTTTTGGTCCATCTCCCTCACAGACAACAATTTTAAAGGAAGGAATTCTGCCTTATTATTATTATTATTTATTCCCAGCACATGCACAGTGATTCATGCACAGTAAAAGCTTAACATTAATCCCTTCTCTTAGTTTAAAGGTATGCCATTGTTCACACTAAACATCAGCTCTTACCTACCGCATATTAATTTAACTCAGATTTTTCCTTATTTTCTTTGAAAGAGATACTTTGAGCTTTTTTCACGTCTTTTTGCAGGACTAGAAAACCTTGGCCTATTATATGCTTTCTTGACTTTTATCCTATTTCACTTATATCAGGATTTCATCAGTAGGTTCTCAGAACAACTGGAAATCAAAAGGCTTTAATCACTTGCTAGTAACTCAGCATGAAAAAAAAAAAAAGTGACTTTATTTTAGAATAGATTTTTCTTGCACTTATAGCATTTGCCCCAAAACTTATTCTGCCTAAGTAGGTAAAGGAAAAGACAAAATTTATGTCCAAGTTTGCTTCCAATAATTACAAGGGTTTTGAAAACTTGGACATAAACTATCTAGTTTAAAACTGTATTAAAAAATATTATTTTCTTTTCCATTAGTGGAGAGAAGGTCTTTACTGACACATTTTGCACAAACTTTCCCTGCTTTCCATTGTGACAGACAATTCTTACTCTAAGTTTCTGTAGTCATAGTAGTCTTGCAAGATTTTATACTGTTGCACAACTTATAAATATACTTAGAACAATTGGTTTTCCTGATTCTTATCCATAAATGGTTTTCCTCAAAGATAATTTGATTATTGTGAAATATCATAAAGCTTTATAATTTTACATGTTTTGATTTAAATTGTGTTCAGCTATAGCCTTCAGACTTTTTGTTTGTTTGTTTCTGCTATATTTATTCCTAGGCAGTTTTGTTCCTGATCGGTTATACTAAATGTTACACACACACACCCACACACCACATAGTTGTCGTAAGTATATTATTCTATGTTTCCATCACAATTTATTCTTCATATGTAGAACTAATTTCTTTATTTGTTAAATCTATATGAGCTTTTTTCTGCTTATCAGCGTGTTAACTATGTCTAATTTAGTATTATCTGCAGACTGATCATCATATTCTCAAAATCTTTGTCATGGTCTTCAAAATTAAGCTTGGTTTCTCCATATACCATTTCAAGACATACTTGTAAAAAAGTTTTATTTTAAAGGGAAGGAATATGGTACAACAAGAGAAAGAGAATGCAGACACCAATCTAACCATGGGACGTCCCATGTGCAAGTACCTGAAAGGCTCTTTTGTAGATCTCTGGCTTGAACCACCAACCAAGATATATGAAAGGAACCTTGGTTTGGCGAAACTCAGAGAGTCTCTCTTAAGCGATCATGCTAAGCTTGTCAGACTCTCTTAAGTGATCATGCTAAGCTGGTCAAATAAATTAGGGTAGTTGGAAATCATTAGTAAAAACAAAATTGACCCAGAGAGTCTCCAGAGTATTTCTGATCTTTAACAGTTTATCTTAAATCCAACTGTCTTGTCTTGGCCAAGAGTCAAAATGTAAACATCCAGCTTTACTCAGAAATAAAGATAGAGCTTTTCCAGTCTAGCTAAAACTAAAACTATTTCCACAATTTCATAAGTAGATTTCCTTTCACTAATGTTTAATAAAAGAAAATAACATCAAAAATTGAAACATGAATGCAAAATAAAAACTTGGTCTTAAACAAAAAAACCATAGTTAAAAAACGCATTTAAAATTTCAGTAATTAATATCAGCCATTAATCATGCCAACCAACCTGATACAACTCACAGCGGCGTTTGAACCAGAGCAACTCCATCTTGAATAGGAGCTGGGTAATATAAGGCTGAAACCAACTGGGCTGTATTCCAAGATGGTTAGGTATTCTAAGTCATAGGATGAAATAGGAGGTCAGCATAAGATACAGGTCATAAAGTCCTTGTTGATAAAACAGGTTGCAGTAAAGAAGCCAGCTAAAACTCACCAAAACCAAGATGGTGACAGGAGTGACTTCTGGTCATCTTCACTGCTACCCTCCCACAAGCGCCATGACAGTAAAAAAAAAAAAAAAAAAATGCCATGGCAACATCAGGAAGTTAACCTATATGGTCTAAAAAGGGGAGGCCTGAGTAATCCACACCTCGTTTAGCATGTAATCAAGAAATAACCATAAAAATGTGCAACCAGCAGTCCTTGGGGCTGCCCTGTTTATTGAGTAGCCATTCTTTTATTCCTCTACTTTCTTAATAAACTTGCCTTCACTTTAATCTGTGGACTTGCCCTGCATTCTTTCTTGTACGAAAGCCAAGAATTCCCTCTTGGGGTCTGTTGGGACCCTTTTCTGGAAACATCTTCCTGGTGACCATGAAGCAACAATATTAAGGAAACCTGTGACCAAAAGGCTAACTTTGGGTAAGTGGTGGGGTCTGGTGATATCTTTCTGGTGAGCCATGGAAGAGACAATACTGAAGAAATCCTTCCAACACAAATGAAATGACTGCAGCACTGATTGGCTAACTTTGGGTAAGTAGTGGGGTATCTGGATAAAAGATGGGATTGGGTTAAAGACCCGACTTAGGGGAGTTAGAGTTTCTCCTAAGACAGAGAGAGAGTTAAAGGCTCCTCTCCATAAAAGGCAAGAATGCTTGACAGACCTTGGATTTGAAGCCCAGTGTACGAAGGTTAGAGTCTTTCCTAAGTTTAGGGTGCTAAGAGTCCCCTCTCTGTAAAGTCCCTTTCAGATGAGAATGGGTTTGACATTATGAGATGTTAATTCCTTTTCTCTTTGGATTAATCTGCCTTGCACTCTTTGCTGATGGGTATGGGTGACAGAATTAGGCATGTACAGGATAATGGGACATAGGGAACTTTTTCCTATCCAAAAGGGGAAACTTGAGAGCAGATGGGACTGCTGGAAAATATCCCTTCACTACCAACAAACAACTGCCTGAACTTTTCAGTGTCACTGCAATGGATGCATCTTTCCCTGGTCTCCCTGAACTCTTGGCCTTCCTCACCCTGCCACAGGCAATGCTTTTCTCTCTCTCCTTTTTCTTTCCTATCTCTTCTATTACTCAGGCCAACCATTTTGCCCAGAGATCACAAGTTGAACTCCTGATCAGAGGTTGGATTAACAATGTTGTGGGCCAATCTGGGGCAAGTTTGAGTCTTGCCAGTTTAATATTGGGTGCTAAGCAGAGTGGCTAATGTCTTTGTTTTGTCACACATATTTTTGTCACGCACATTTAGTCTAAATTAGGTCAGATATTATGTTTACTAAATGCTTTAAGATCGTAAACTGTTTCTCTGACTTTTGAAAATTGTTCAATTTACCTACATTGGAGACATTAGATTCTATATAAGGCCTGCAGACATGTGGAATTAGCCATGCTCCCTAGCTATGCAAAGAAGCTTATAAAGAAAATAGATTTTATATAGGAAAGTATGTTGTATGGTAAATTCTTGTCCTGAAGTAAAATGATTGGCTATTTAAAAAGAGGGATTTTTAGGGCAAGTCAGAAAGTCTAAGCATGTAGTAGATGGTCTGTGTACATTGTGAAAGGATTTATGAAATGGAATTTATTTGAGAAATGTTATAAAATTTAAAGATTGTTAGGCCTCCTAAATGCTTCATAAAATGTCACTATGACTCTTACTGTACAACTTGATTGCTTTGCAATTAGGTAAAGCCTGCCACACGTGGATTTAGCTATGCCCTCTATGCTGGAAAGAGTCAGGTTTTCTGGTGTCCTAGGCTCCACACCTGGTACATAATTAAAATTGCTTGCCAACCAGGATTTCTACCAAAAGTAAAAGTTGCTAAGAGTTAATCGTGTAACATGTATTTCAGACTACTGAAAAAAGAATGCTAGGCACCAGGTGTGTAAGGCAAGTAGAAGGTACTTTTGGTAAAAGATTATAAGAAGGCATGGGAATGTGAATTTCTTGCCTAAGCTTAAAGGGTTAAAGGATTATTTTAAGTTAGATAGAATAAAGCTGGAGGTTTAAGCAAGTTATGGAAGGTTTGTGAAAATTTTATTGTAAAATAGATTCTGTGTCTAAACATATTGGCCAAAGTTAAAAGAGGATTATTCAGTTTTTCCATAAATTGAATATTTGAATAAAAGCACAACAGGCTTTTCCTAGAGCAAACAACTGCTAATAATCTGCTCTTTAACAAAAATTTGTAAAGGCTTATAAAAGATTTATGAGAATCTTACCCTATGGTCGAACATTAAAATTCAGTAGACATGTCTGTAAGATTTTATTAAGAATTGAGTTTAACATTAATAGTACATGAATGTAAAGGTTAAATTTGGCTTATTTTGGTATAAAAATCATACAGGAAGCACTGTCAAATGTGAAATAGTGTTTGACTGTCTTTGAGCTATATTTGCCTAAATATGCTATTGGTATGTGTTCCAAAACAGTGGGAAACTCCTATAATTCTGATATGACTTAGTGTATTTCATTAATAATTATAATTGCTACATAAAATTATGTATGTCACAGAGGTAAACACATTTCTTTGTCCATCATGTTTTTGACTTTGGCTGACCTAAGACCTTTTGTCATCCACAAACAATTTTTGTCTTGTTTTAACTCTCCTTAAAAGGTGGTTTTATAATCAACTATAGGACTTTGACAGGTGCACTTAAATACAAATTTTCTGATAACGTTGGAGATTGTGACACCAGAATAGAGGAAAACACTTTCAGGACTCAAGAGAGCTAAAGTGTTTATGAGTATAAAACAACAGAAATTAACTGCATGGACTAAACTAATAGAAATCTAAAGTAATCTTTTTAACTTTTTGCTTAAAAAATTGCTGATCCTTTGTTTCATTTTTCATAGTCAAGGAAACTTTTATTTTGAGTTATTTACAGCTTTAGGCAATTGAGGAAAATATACTCCTTTGAACAACATTTGGAGGATATTTCTCTATATCTGATTTATCCAGAATTTGGAAACTAGTTGTGAAGATTCTTAATTTATGGCAACATAGTTAATTTCATAAGTGTAATGAGGATCTATTTTCCTTTGTAATAGGACACAATTGGAAAAACTGCTTATTTTACCAAGGCTTTGACTGGAATGGTGTGTTTTCCTTTAAGGAATCAAATTTGACTTGTAAAGACAGTAAAAGCCCCTTGGGAAAACTGGCCTCATACTTTGTCTACACAGTACATATACCAGGTTTCTGACCTGTGATAAGTAAAGAATGTCACTTTCTAACAGGGCCAGGAGGATAGTTATCTTGGAACCTCAGATGAGAGGAATTTACTCAACTCATAGCTATTTGAGGGTACAAACATGTGACAAGGCTCAGTTCTAAAAAAAGTCTTATCTAAAATTCCTTCTATGACACAGAGTTCCATCAAAGCCAATTTAAAAAAGACCTCTTGTGAAAAAATAATTATTTTTGCTGCACTTGAT
>NW_012108430.1:420272-425113 GCF_000951045.1 Mandrillus leucophaeus | reverse complement strand
GCTTGGTTCCAACAGTTGCCCAGTTCATGGAAAACCTTCAAATTTAGTTTACATGGGATAATTTTACTCATTTTGCTTTACTCTTTGAAATATATCGCTGTTGTACTCTTTGTGTAGGATTGCAGGTTAAGCTCACTCAACATTTTCTTAAATTGAACACTTATTAATATTTCAGATATCACCTTTTGTCAAAAGGTGGAGTTATGAATGGTCCTCACCATATTGATGCTTTCTGACTCAGTTCCTCTCTACCAAGAGACCCTTATACTTAGGCAGGAATATCGTCTCCCCTATTCACCCTGAAGAAGTTACAGAAGATGGTTCTTCATCCCTCTGCAACCCTAAGAATTAAGGGTTCTCTTATAAAAGGGAGGGGAAAAAGAGTTTGAGCCAGAGGAATTCCATCTTGAATAGGACATGGGTAAAATAAGGCGGAAACCTACTGAACTGCATTCCCAGACAGTTAGGCATTCTAAGGGGCAGGATGAGACAGGACGTCAGCACAAGATACAAGTCATAAAGACTTACTGATAAAATAGTTCACAGTAAAGAAGCCGGCAAAAACCTACTAAAACCAAGATGGCGACAAGAGTTACCTCTGATTGTCCTCCCTGCTACACTCTCATCAGTGCCATGACAGTTTACAAATGCCATGGCAATGTCAGGAAGTTACCCTATATGGTCTAAAAAGGGGAGGCATGAATAATACATCCCTTGTTTAGCATATAATCAAGAAATAACCGTAAAAATAGTCAATCAACAGACTTTGGGTCTGCTCTGTCTATGGAGTAGCCATTCTTTTATTCCTCTACCTTCTTAATGATGTTGCTTTCACTTTATGGACTCACTATGAATTCTTTCTTGGGTGAGATCTAATAACCCTTTTTTGGGGGTTTGGATTGGGATCCTTTTCCAATAACACAATCATCATATTTTTAAAATATAGTCTATTATTGATTTTTTTCTTCAGCTGTGTAATTAATATCCTTTTTTGATCAATGACTTGCACTATCAGTTTGGCTTTGTTTGGCATAAAATATGGAAGTATATTCTTTTTCCTATCACTATATTGCTATAAATCTCTTTTTCTCACATTTTAACTCCCCATTTGCTTCTTTTAGAGTGAATTCCAAAGAGGTGTCCTGCTAACTAGTCATCAGAGTATAATCAAGAAGATATTTTAGCCTCCAAGTCTGTTTAGGGTCTCCAACCACAGAAACTGTATGCCGGTGGCTTTGGTCCATATTTATATGTTAATAATTCTCAATACATTAAGATGCTAACTTCTTCAGTACTCATTTGCCGACTCATTCTCTGACCCCAAAATAATTGCTGTGTACATGTATACTACTTGGAAACCACAGTGCTAGGTAGTGGAGAAACAAGAGCAATAGTGCTCCTGCTTTCATGCATTTGCAGGGTAATAGCGAATACAGATAGGGAAAAAGAAAATTGCAATGAAGTGTGATGACTGCTCATGATGATTGATTTTAGGTGTCAATTATTATTCAGAAAAAAAGCTAAACTCTGTAAAGTATTTAAAAGGTTTGTTCTCATCCAAATATGAATGACCACAGCCTGAGGCACCGTCTTAAGAAGTCCTGAGAACATGTGCCAAAGGAAGTTGTGTTACAGTTTTATTTTATACATTTTAGGGGGACATAAGACATCAGTGAATACATGTGAAGTACACATTGGTTGGGTTCTGAAAGGCAGGACAACTAGAAGTGAGGGTGGAGATGATGGGGGTGACGGAGGGCTTACAGGTCATAGGTGGATTCAAATATTTTTTGATTGACAATAGATTGAAAGAGTTAAGTTATAATCTAAAGATCCAGAATCAATAGAAAGGATTGTCTGGGTTAAGATAAGTGGTTGTTGAGACCAGGGTTCCTATTACGTAATGAAGTATCATAAATGGCTACCCTTGGAGATAATAAATGGCAAATGTTTCCTATTTAGACCTTTAATAGGTGCTAGACTGTCAATTAATTTCATAAGGATTGAGAGGACCTGGAAAAAGAAAAATCTAGTTATGTTAATATATATTCTTTATATAAGCAAAATTTCCCCCCACAAAAAGACAGCTTTTCAGGGCCATTCAAAATATGTCAAAGAAATATATTTTCTTTGAATATATTTTGAATTCCTTTGGAGCCTGTTCTCTGTCACATGATGTTATACTAGAGTCAAGTTGGAATGTAGTATCTTATTTATACAAAGAGTCTGTTTTGTCAGTCTTAAGATCTCTCTTTTAATTTTAATGTTGGTCAGTTGTGCCTACACTCCAAAGGAAAGAGAGCATAATGAGACATGTTTGACCTCACTGACTGTCATGGCCTGAACTAGCTTTTCAGGTTTTTTTTTTTTAGGTCCCCTTGACCAAGAGATGGTCTATGCAGTTGGTTGGGGGGCATAGAATTTTTCTTCTTGTTGTTTACACTATATTTAAAGATTCCTAGGTTGCTGGTGAAGGAAATTGAAATATTCTACTCTGAAATATATTTCTTTGATGTATTTTGAAATGACTGCCACTTGGCCAGGAAACTTGGCCAAGAAAACTTGCCACTTGACCACAGAAGTGGCCTTCCAAAGCTGTCCTTTCTGGGGTGATTTTGTATCTGTAAGAATTTCCATGCTCCCTCCCCTCTTTATACCTTTCCCAGGTCCAGGAGAAATTGAGAGTCTGATATCTTTAAGAGTCTGAGAAGAAACATTTATCACCCATTCTCTCTGAGGGAAGCCTCATCTACATAACAAGACTGCTTTTGCTACCCAAGTTTCTTTCTTTCTCTCGCTTTTAACTTGTTATGGTCTTAAATCTGATTAACCAGTATAACCTATTTCTGGCCATACTCTATGTTTGCATTCTTTATTGTGTCTTCAAGATGGAATATAAGTTTCTGTAACTCATTGGGAAGTTGGGTCTTCTTTTTGGTGACTCCCATGTATACACATTAAATAAATATGTATGCCTTTTTTCCTATTAATCAATCTACCTCATGCCTGTGATGTTTCAGCAAACCTTCAGGGGGCTAAGAGTTTGTGGCCCCAATGCTGGTAAAGCATTATTTCTGGGTATGATGAAAGTGTTTCTGCAAGAGATTGGCATTTGAATCTGTGAACTGCATAAAGAAGAATCTCAAAGAATTTTAGTATGGGTTGGCATCGTCAAGTAAGTGGAGGGCCGGCTAGAACAAAAAGGCAGAGGAAAGGCAAATCTCCCTCTGTCTCTCTCTCTTTTCTTCTTTTGAAGACGAAACATACTTTTTCTTTTATCTTTAGATTTCAGAACTTCATATTCTTCAACCTTTGGGCTTCCAGACTTCCAGCAGTAGCTCTGCAGGTTCTGTGGCTTTCAGACTTGGGCTGAGTCATGCTACTGTTTTCCTAGGTTCTCCATCTTGAAGACAGCATTTTGTAGGACTTCTCAATCTCCAAAATCTCAAGATAAGCCAACCCCCCTAATAAGTCCCCTTTCATATATCCCTTTATATATCCTATTGGTTATGTTTCTCTGGAGAACCTTGACTAACATAATGCTATACTGGTGTAAATTCCTAATCAATTGTAGCACACAGGAATTACCCAAGATGAGATGCCAAGGAAGACTTTCTGAGGAAAATAGTAGCTACAACATAAAAATTTAAGAAAAAATAACTAGGAAAAATAGGCTCGTGTGGGTAGATAGAGATATATTCCAAATCTAGGACTGATGGCTCACACCTATAATTCCAGTGTTTTGGGAGATTGAGATGTGAGGACTGCTTGAGGCCAGGAGAGGGAGTCCATTTTTTGGAGCATAGTAAGATACCATTTCTACAAACAAACTTGAAAAGTTAGCCAAGTACACTGGTGAGCACCTGTAGTCCTAATTACTTTAGAGACTGTGGTGGGAGGATCCCTTGAGCCCAAGAATTTGAAGTTACAGTGAGCTATAATCACACAACTGCACTCTAGCCTAGGCCTCAGAGTGAGACTCTGTCTCCAAGACAAATAAAAATTAAAATAAAATAAGAACATTCCAGACAGAGGGATCAGAAAGAGTTTAGGAGATTTGAGAAAGCGAAATCAATATGATATACCCTGAAGGATAATTAGAGGAAAAGAGAAAAGAGAAAGAAAGAGAGAGAAAAAGAGAGAGTAAGAGAGAGAGAGAGAGAGAGAGAGAGGAGGGGAAGGAGGAAATAGGTGAAAGAGAGAGAAAGAAAGAGAGACTGGTTATGTTTAAAATTTCTGTGTAGTGCAAGCCCAGAAGGGGGCTCTATGAGAAAAGTCTGGGTTTGTGAGCTAAAATAAAACCTGAGAGGACCTAGTAAACCGTGTTAGTGGCAGAGTAAATGCACCTTAAATTAGGAAAGTTTCTTGGTTAAGGACTCTAGTTTTCCAGGCTTCCACAAGTTCTATATTCCAGTCATAGGAGAATAGTTGATGTAACCTAAGCATGGATGGTCTCCCACATTAGTGTTTATTTCACCCTTTCTTCTTCCCTGCATGCTTTTCTTCACTTCTCTCCAAATGTCACATTCTAGTTTTCTGTATCCATCATATACCACCTCCCTCATTAAATCTTTAATTGAATTCATTGAGTAGGCGCATTCTTTCTTTTTCTCTAAATCTGTGTAACTTTGCTCAGTTTTACCCCCTCTAGTATCTTAAACATCTATTCTTGATCTGTATATAAACATGTCTTTCCTTCCCATTAAACTGGCTTCTTTAGCACATGTCTTAAATATTTTAGAATCTCCTATAATGTGGTTATTCAAAATGAATTAAACAGCACTGTTTACTTAAGAAGAGAGGAAAATGTTAAAAAACAGAAAGCATTATTCTTCATAAGG
>NW_012108430.1:419665-420222 GCF_000951045.1 Mandrillus leucophaeus | reverse complement strand
TGCACCTTAAATTAGGAAAGTTTCTTGGTTAAGGACTCTAGTTTTCCAGGCTTCCACAAGTTCTATATTCCAGTCATAGGAGAATGGTTGATGTAACCTAAGCATGGATGGTCTCCCACATTAGTGTTTCTTTCACCCTTTCTTCTTCCCTGCATGCTTGTCTTCACTTCTCTCCAAATGTCACATTCTAGTTTTATGTATCCATCATATACCACCTCCCTCATTAAATCTTTAATTGAATTCATTGAGTAAGCGCATTCTTTCTTTTTCTCTAAATCTGTGTAACTTTGCTCAGTTTTACCCCCTCTAATATCTTAAACATCTATTCTTGATCTGTATATAAACATATCTTTCCTTCCCGTTAAACTGGCTTCTTTAGCACATGTCTTAAATATTTTAGAATCTCCTATAATGTGGTTATTCAAAATGTATTAAACAGCACTGTTTACTTAAGAAGAGAGAAAAATGTTAAAAAACAGAAAGCATTATTCTTCATAAGGTTTATGCATCAACAGACTTTTATATTTACCAAACTTGTAAGATTAAAGTGGAGTAAG
>NW_012108430.1:419098-419615 GCF_000951045.1 Mandrillus leucophaeus | reverse complement strand
AAGATGAAGAAAAACTGAAGCTATAAGAACTGAGCTAAATTGCCCAAGAACATACAGCTTGAAAAAGGCATGGCTAGAATATGCACTCAATATGATCTCAGCACCCAAGCTCTTTACCAATATATGCTGTAATCTTAGGCTCATCAACTACACACGGTGAATAGTGGTACTACTTCGTCTAAGCCTGCATTCTCCTGCAGAGTCTACACCTCCCTTTCAGTTGTTTTCACCTTCACTGTTCCAAAAAAGCAGACTTCGAAAATTTAAGAAATGACATTAAAAAAAATCAAAATCTATTCTGATTTGCACTCAACTTGATTCATTGTAACCTATTTAGTGCCTTTCTAGACTAGGTCTAACGTAAATAGCCTAGGTATAAAACTTAAAGAATAGGGGCAGATGATTTTGTGGAAAAAAAAAATAATAATGATAAGCTTTTACTTTTTACAAAGAAATTTACAGCTTACATACTCTATGAATTTGAAAGAACCTCAAATGATCTGATTTAACTAACTAT
>NW_012108430.1:418547-419048 GCF_000951045.1 Mandrillus leucophaeus | reverse complement strand
TTTTAAATTCTGAATCTAATAATCCTTGATTTAAAGCACTGAATAGCTAAGGCTGAGACTCACCCATTTTGGTATACAACCTCAGATATCTCTCCTAGCATTAATATCATCAATATTAAATGATCAGTTAATTAATGAATTATTTTAAAGAAAAAAAATTGGGTCCAAATTTTATTTTGAAAAGGTTTATAAATAGGCTAAATTGAAATAGGAGAAACACTTAAAATGAAAAGCATTTTCTTAACACATACTATTAATAAAAAATCAAATTTGTGTTTTAAAGTTATATGCAAAGTATAGACTATAACTTTCTTCAGATAATTTTACATTTTATCATTTACTCAATTGTCAATGTTATAAAATGTTATTTTCTCCTAAAACATTTCAAAACTTTAAAGATAAATACTGTATTTCAATCTCATGTCCAAATCAATCAGACTATATTCATTTTCCTGTTTTCTCTCAGTTATGATCCATATACATGAATAATATAAGTGTATT
>NW_012108430.1:402856-415802 GCF_000951045.1 Mandrillus leucophaeus | reverse complement strand
TTCTAGACTAGGTCTAACGTAAATAGCCTAGGTATAAAACTTAAAGAATAGGGGCAGATGATTTTGTGGAAAAAAAAAATAATAATGATAAGCTTTTACTTTTTACAAAGAAATTTACAGCTTACATACTCTATGAATTTGAAAGAACCTCAAATGATCTGATTTAACTAACTATCCCTAAATTTTGTTAACACGTCCCTGATAAATAGTGGCTGGGAAATTGTTACCACTCAAAACTTCCAATATTTACTGCTAGGTTACACAAAATTTCTGCTTCCATTTGAGCACAGGCTCATCTCCCTAAACTGTCAATTGATCTTAATTATATTATCCTGCTTCCAAAGCAAAACATTTCTATCTCTTTACTATGTATCATTCTTTATGTATTTGAGACTAATATAGCAAACATGTTCCTCCCTGGCTTGTTTCATTTTCCAGGGTAGCCCTGCCTAGTTCCTTCATCTATTTCTCTAAATGATACTTTCAAACTGTCTTCACTGTTCTTAAAGGTTCAGGTATGAATTTATTTCTCCTAAAATCCAGCAGTCAGAAATGAATAAGATATTAAAGATACTGTTTAGTCAGATGAAAGGGATTCTGAATTTCTTTTCTGGAAAATTCTTTTTTCTGGTAAATTTTCCATTGGGCAATATTAATTTTGTATGTAGCTGAATTACACTGATGTGTTACAGAATTTTTTAACCAATGTGTTAACTAAGATGCCCAAGATGTTTTCAATGTGTGTTACATGCACAGCCATATCTTCTATCTTGGCTATTATGGTTGTTTGACCAGATGCAAGATCTCCACAAGGTAAATACTAGTTTGTTGACATCATTTTAAATTCTGAATCTAATAATCCTTGATTTAAAGCACTGAATAGCTAAGGCTGAGACTCACCCATTTTGGTATACAACCTCAGATATCTCTCCTAGCATTAATATCATCAATATTAAATGATCAGTTAATTAATGAATTATTTTAAAGAAAAAAAATTTGGTTCCAATTTTTTTTTTGAAAGGTTTTTTAATTGGGTTAATTTGAATTGGGGGAACCCTTTAAATTGAAAGTCTTTTTTTTACCCCTTCTTTTTATTAAAAATCAAATTTGTGTTTTAAAGTTATATGCAAAGTATAGACTATAACTTTCTTCAGATAATTTTACATTTTATCATTTACTCAATTGTCAATGTTATAAAATGTTATTTTCTCCTAAAACATTTGAAAACTTTAAAGATAAATACTGTATTTCAATCTCATGTCCAAATCAATCAGACTATATTCATTTTCCTGTTTTCTCTCAGTTATGATCCATATACATGAATAATATAAGTGTATTTTTAAATATTTTTCTTTAATTCTAGAATCATTTACCACAGGAAATTATATAGCCTTAGAAAATTGAGGATGCAATGAAGCCTAGTAGAAATCAAAGCTTTGCCTAGCCAAATGATTTCCGTTCTCTGCAGTTGCAATTTTCAATTTAGCTCTTTATGTTCTCCCTATTGGCATTTTAGTCTGAATACAGAAGCTAAAGCCTAGTCATCAGTACTTTAGCGTCAGATATACAAAGAAAAGCAAACATCAAACTTCTGTGCACTACAGAGTAAATGTGCCAGGAGGAAAAACAGTTCCCTTGAGTAGCCTGCACAAAGACTTTCTTCCTTAGTCCTGTAGAGAGAAACACTTTCAAGGTCTTTTCAATCCCAAAAGAGCTAGAGGACATTCACAGCTATAAAACTTTCCTTATTTTATTTTTTATATAGGCAGAAGCTGCCACTAAGTGAAATGAACTGATTAAACAGCTCAAATGTGAAAATGGATTTTTAGCACTTAAAAAGGTGAAGATAGGAGTGTACAGAATGGTATGGGCATAATATATTTTGCCTCAGCTTAGAGCTAACCTTTTTCTGTTGTGATTCTGAGTCCCTAAAACATTACACACTGAATGGCAAATAAACTCTCAAAGGAGAAAAAGAAAAAGGAGAGAGAAAACTACTTTTCAACAGGAAGATTTTGAAGAATAATTCCTGCTATAAAACATATGTGTACACTATAAGGAATAACTTTCCCCATAGTATCACATAACTGTACATGACTCAATTTGCCCCAAACTCCAGTCTATAAATAAGGCACTTATTGAAGGTTTTGTGTAAGTAACTTGTTTTTTATAAGAATTTAAGATTGAGAGGTTAACCTCAGGCACTTAGACATAAATGAAAGAAACAAATTTCCAATTATCAAAGTAATGTATATATTTCCTACAGAGTATTTTATTTTTCACAAGTTTCATTCTAGTAACGGAATAACAAGGACTATATTGAATGTGTGCTATGCAAGAAGCACTGTGTACTTCATCATTGGTTCCTAATTATAAGTATTAAATGTATAAATTTTCCGATTTTGAATATAGACTATTTGAAACAGGTTAGTTAACTTCACCAAAATAAAATAGTTGATAGGCTTTGCAGTTGAAATTTTAATTCAGTTACATAGCTACCAATTCATAAAACAATTCTGGTTTTGATATATAAAATATAAAAATACACACATGCTTGGGCACATAGACTTACACGCACACACACACACACCCCCACACACACTACTTACAGACGGAAACAGGCTTGCAATATTTGTGAAAACTTTCAGTAAAGGGTCAGAAAGAAAATATTTTAGACTTTGCGGGATGTATGGGTTGTGTCTCCACCATCTAGTGTTATCACTGTCCTTCAAAAGCAGCCATGAACAAATGTAAGCAAATGAACAATGGCTTTATTCCAATAAAATTATATTTATGAAAACAGAGTGCACTCAGATTTGGCCTCTGAGTGGTGGTTTGCCTATCTTGGCTTAAAATAATGCAGATCCTAGAAGTTTATACTTTCTGACATAATTACATAAACATATTTGAAAATGTTAATTTAATATAATGAGGAAAAATTGTGTGATAGAAGTTCAGAGTTAAAAAGCAAGACATAAAAGAACCAGTTTAGAGGAACACAGTAGCTAACTATCTAAACACTTCCTAATATTTTGACTGTACATTATGTAGGTTTCAAGAAAGAGTCTGTTGGAGACTGAATTACTGAATACCGGAAACCAACAGAGACCACACACATAATAAATTAAAAAAAAAAAAGAAGGTCAGGGACATGTGACCAATATGCAGAAAGAAAATCACAAAAATATTTGTAGTAAAATGCAGTTATCTACAGTCAAAACAACCAATAAATTTCAAAAAATGATTGTTTCATTCTATGGTGGGATTATAGGAGAAACTGCTAAATAACTATTTCAGTCTGAATTAAACATGACCGAATTTACACTCCCACTGGAAGAAATTTGTATTAGTTCATTTTCCTGCTGCTGTGAAGAAATATTGGAGACTGGGTCATTTACAAAGGAAGGAGGTTTATTTGACTCACAGTTCCCCATGGCTGGGGAGGCCTCAGTAAACTTACAATCATGGTGGAAAGGAAAGCAAGCACATCCTTCTTCACATGGCAGCAGCAGAGAGAAGTGCCAAGTGAAAGTGAATAAGCTCCCTATAAAACCATCAGATCTCATGAGAACTCACTATCGTGAGAACTGCATGGGAGAACTGCCTCTATGATCTAATCACATCCCAAGTGGCTCCACCCCCAAAACATGGGGATTGCAACTTGGATCACAATTCAAGATGAGATGTGGGTGGGACACAGTCAAAGTATATCATTCTACACAGTCAAAGTATATCATTCTACATCTGGGCCCTCCTAAATTTCATGTCCTCACAATTAAAAACACAATTATGACTTCCCAATAGTTCTCCAACGTCTTAACTATTTTCAGCATTAACTCAAAAGTTCAAGTCCAAAGTCTCATCTGAGACAAGGCAAGTCCTTTCCTCCTATGAGCATGTAAAATCAAAAGCAAGTTAGTTACTTCCTGGATACAGTGTGGGTAAGGGCATTGGGTAAATACACCCATTCCAAATGGGAGAAATTGGTCAAAATGAAGGGGCTACAGGGCCCATGCAAGTACAAAATCAGTAAGGCAGTCATTAAACCTTAAAGTTCGTAAATATTCTCCTTTGACTCCATGTCTCATATTCAGGTCAACATAATGCAAGAGGTGGACTCCCAGAGCTTGGGCAGCTCTACTCCTGTGCCTTTTCAGCCGAGTATCTGAGACTTTTCCAGGTACACAGTGCAGGCTGTGGTTGGATCTACCATTCTGGGATCTAGAGGTCGGTGGCCCTTTTCTCATAGCTCCACTAGGTAGAGCCCCAGTGGGGACTCTGTGTGAGGGCTTTGACCCCACAGCTCCCTGCTGCATTGCCCTAGCAGAGGATTTCCATGGGGGCTCCTTCCCACAGCAAATTTCTGCCTGGACATCCAGGTGTTTCCATACATCTTCTGAAATCTAGGGAGAGGTTCCCAAAAACATAATTCTTATCTTCTATGCACCACTATGCCCAACACCATGTGGAAGTTCAAGGCTTGCAGCTTTGCACACTCTGAAGCAATACCTGGCCCTGTACCTTGGCCCTTTTTAGTCATGGCTGGAGCAGCTGCAATGCAGGGCACCAAGTCCCAAGGCTGCACACAGCAGGGAGGCCTTGGAACTAGCCCAGGAAGCCACGTTTCCCTTCTAGGCCTCTAGGCCTGTGATGGGAGGGCATGATGTGAAGGCCTCTGACTTGCCTTGGAGACATTTGCCTCATTTTCTTGGTGATTAACATTCGACTCCTCATTACTTATGCAAATTTCTGCAGCCAGTTTGAATTTCTCCCCAGAAAATGGGGTTTTCTTTTCTATCACATAATCAGGCAGAATATTTTCCAAACTTTTATGCTCTGCTTCCTCTTGAGCATTTTGCTGCTTAGAAAGTTCTTCTTCCAGATACCGTAAATCATCTCTCTCAAGTACAAAGTTACACAAATCTCTGGGGCAGGGTAAAATGCCACCAGTCTCTTTATATAGCAAGAGTGACATTTACTCCACTTCCCAACAAGTTCCTCATCTCCACCTGAGACAACCTTTGCCTGGGTTTTGTTGTTCATATCACCATCAGCATTATGGTCAGATCTATTCAACAAGTTTCTAGGAAGTTCCAAACTTTCAAACATCTTCCTGTCTTCTGAGCCCTCCAAGTCTCCAGGAAGTTCTAAACGTTCTCACATTTTCCTG
This sequence comes from Mandrillus leucophaeus, assembly GCF_000951045.1. NCBI lineage: Eukaryota > Metazoa > Chordata > Mammalia > Primates > Cercopithecidae > Mandrillus > Mandrillus leucophaeus. The sequence continues at coordinate 410,632 of NW_012108430.1, read as the reverse complement.
TCTTCTTAGGAGTCCTCTAAACTGTTCCAACCTCTGCCTATTACCCAGTTCCAAAGTTGCTTTCACATTTTTCATTATCTTTAAAGCTGCCCCCCAATGTGTGTGCTACCAATTTTCTGTGTTAGTTCATTTTCAGGCTGCTGTGATGAAATACCTGAGATTGGGTAATTTAAAAAGAAAAAGGTTTAATTGACTCACAGTTCAGCATGACTGGGGAAGCCTCACATAACTTACAATCGTGTCAGAAGGGGAGGCAAACACGTTCTTCTCCACATAGCAGCAGGAGAGAGAGAAGTGCCAAGCAAAGTGGGGGAAAGCTCCTTATAAAACCATCAGGTCTCATGAGAATTCACTCACTATCATGAGAACAGCCTGGAAGAACCGTCCCCATGATCTAATCACTTCCCATGAGGTCTCTCCCACAAGACATGGAGATTATAATTTGGATTACAATTTAAGATGAAATTTGGTTGGGGACACAGAGACAGAAGTAATTTTAAAATATTGAACATCATGTAGTACAGAAAGTGAATTCTGAGAGTAGAAAAAATAAGGGAAGACCCATAATTGTTCTAGTTTACTGCCTAGAGAAATTTTCAAGGTGCAGCACAGGTAGGGGAAACCCAGGTGGAGCTTAGTGGTATTGCTGAGTTGAGGAAAGAGAAGTAGGTGTCTGTGGAAGCAAAGGTACCTAGAGTTTGTTGTAGAAAATACCATTGAAAAGAACGCTGCACAAAAAGAAACCTCCAGAAATCTGCAAAAGTTTACTCTAGAAGCCCTTAGCTAAGAAATGATCAGCATATAAAGTTGAGGAAACCATCCAAGACCAGTGAGAGAACCTCCTGGAAGGATTACTTTATGACTTAATCTGAAACAGAACCAGGGCCTGGAATAATTCTTGTTGCCACTAGCCAAGAGGAAAAAGACTTGTGATTCATGAGTAATCAGAAGCGTAAAGAATCAGTAACATGACAAAATTAGACTTAAACTAATAATTGCTCTCGTCTCATCAAACAAATTTTAAAAGTAAGGCTCCAAAAGATCACCTTTTCAAAGAAATGTAACTGTGCCTCAGAAGAAGCTCAGGAAAGTTTATAGGGATTAAAAATGTATATATCTAGCACTCAAGAAGGTAAAATTCAGAGAAGCTAATGCCCAATAAAGAAAAAATGACCTGCATGCCAAGAAGCAGGTAATCCATAAGGAGTTGAAAATTTAATCAGTGGAAGCAGATCCACAAATGATACAAATAATAAATTTAATTAATAAGAACAGGAAAAGAGTTATTAAATGATAAAACTATAACTATTATGTATAGTTCAAGGAGGTAGAGGAGATATTGAAAATATTGAATAGAGAATACAGAAAATGCAAAACATAATCTAAATCAAACTTCTAAGGATGAAAAAGTAAACACTGAAATAACATACAATGGATGAGATAAAGAACAAATAAACTGCTATTAAAGAAAATATTAATGAACTTGATGACATGGCCCTAGAAACTATCTAGAATAAAATCTAGAGCCAAAAATAAAAACACCAAAACTGGGAACTAAAACATAGATAGAGCATCAGTGAGTCATAGAACCATTTCAAACAGTTTTATATATTTATTATTGGAGTCCTTGATCAAAGGGACTCAGAAAAAACAGTTAATTTTTTTTTAAATCTTCCAATTTGACGAAAGCTATAAATCCACAGTTCTAAGAAGCTCAGTGAAACCTAAGCACAAGACACAGTTTGGAAATTTTCGTTTATTTCTCGAAAGAATAGAACAAACAAGGTTAAAATAAATTTTTTATGAAGTCTTCTACCAAGTTAAAAGATGTTATTGATTTGCGAATTTACTTCATTGTCTATTCAAATGATGCTTTTTCTTGGGGATACACATGAATGTGCATTTTTGAGATGTTATATATACGCAATATTGTGTTCATCACTTGTGAAAAAAATTGGCTGGATAATAAAGAGTTGGTAAAACTATTCACATAGTTATATGAGATTTTACTCACATATTTTTAAATTTAATAATTCCGTAAGGTAAATTCATTTATTTTTTTTAGACAAGGTTTCACTCTGTTACCCCTGTCTCTTATACACATCTAGATGTGTATAAGAGACAGTTCACTGTGTTGCCCAGGTTGGTCTCGAACTTTTGGGCTCAAGTGATCCTTTTGCCTCAGCCTTCCAAAATACTGGGATTACAGGTATAAACCAACAAGCCCAGCCTAAAATTTCATTAAAATTAGATATTCTATATATTGTGGTAATATCCATCCATTAAAGGATAGACTATATTTTCTTTAAGACAAACCTACCCGATAAAATAATTTTTAACATTTCCAGTATAAAATTTCATTAAAATTAGATATTCTATATATTGTGGTAATATCCATCCACTAAAGGATAGATTACATTTTCTTTAAGACAAACCTACCCAACAAAATAATTTTTAACATTTCCAGTATAATACTCATTTTTATGAGCAACTGAACTTTTTGCAATCTTAGTCTGCCCTCTTCAATCTAAAACATTAAAAAATACACAAACTGCATATTTGAATCCAATAAGACATATTTTATCTTTGTAATTATTCTCCAGGATAGTGATATATGCCATTTAAGTAAGCTGAGCAGATGTCAAAACTGTTGCTTCATCACAATTCAGAATTCCAGTTCCCAAAGGCAGCATGGAAGCTGTTGGCTTCACTGCCACTCACAGAAAACCAAAAAAGAAAAAAATACAGGATTGAGATTTTCATAAGTAACCAGACAAAAGTAATATGTAAAAACAGACAGGCCAGGCATGGTGGTTCACTTCTGTAATCACAAACACTTTGGGAGGCCGAAGAGGGAAATCAGTTGATGCCAGGAGGTTGAGGCTACAGTGAGCTATCATTGCACTAGTGCATTTCAGCCAGGGTGACAGAGCAAAACACTGTCTCTAAAGAACAATACCAACAATAGCAACAACAACAACAGTTCCTGGGGGCCACAGAGAAGTAGAAAAACTGAGTAGATGGTAAGACGTTGGAATTCCATATTCCCTCCATTTTGCCTAGCACCAAGTGTGCAAAAATTCTCCTCACAGCTCATGGATTTTACACTAGAAAAAGTGAAATTGAGGTGGTTAACCAGCTTACTCACCTATCCTTGCCTCAACCCATGAGAAGTATCATGATTTCCTGAATGGAGAAATATCCCTAATGACAGGCAGAGACAAAGGAGGGAGGCAGGACCACCAACTTCAGCTCTGGAAACTCTGCTCTGTAACTTAGCCAAAAGAAACTTCAAATCAGAGTGGCTGTTCTGCAGCACCATGCTGTGGGAGGTTGTTTCACAGGTCCCTTGGGCACGAATCTGAAGCCAACTTTTCCTCATTACTGGGATAATCCCTTAGGGACTTTCTCCATTCAGGATGAGCAAAGCCCTGATATTTACTAGAGTGGAGGAAAACCGGGGCTTAATGTGCCTCCTAGAGCCAACACGGAGGCAGCAATAGCAGTAAAGATTTGCTAAGCAAGCATATTAAATAAAAAACAAAACAAGCTGGACAGAGAAAACTGGAATAAATAATCCTTTAAGGAAAAGACACAGATGGACACCCATAAGAAACAGCACCAAGCAGGGAACCATAATCTCTCCACAAAGGCAAAGCAAAAATCCAGTGACTTGCCCAAATGACAGCAATTTTTGAGCTCTCAGATAAAGAATTCAAAATATCAGTCTTAAGGAAACTCAGTGATCTTCAGGATAACACAGAGAAACGATTCAGACATTTATCAGAGAAATTTAACAAAGGACTGAAATACTGGCAACAAAAAAATCTTGGAAATGAGAAATATATTTGCTGAATAGAAGAACGCTTTACAGGCTCTCAACAACACAGTGGAGCAGCAGAGAAAGGAATCAGTGAACTTGAAGATTTGCTATTTGAAAATACACAGTCAGAGGAGAAAAAAGAACAAAAAGGAATGAAGACCACCTATATGATACAGAAAATTACCTCAAAAGAGCAATTCTAAGAATTATTGGTGTTCAAGAGGAATCTCAACAAGCGAATGGGGTAGAAAGCTTATTCAAATAAATAATAAAAGAAAACTTTCCAAAACTTGAGAAAGATACACATATCCAGATACAGAAAGATCTTAGAGCACCAAACAGATTAAACCCATATAAGACTATCCTAAGAAATATAATAATCATGCTCTCAAAGGTCAAGGACAAAGATGAGATCCTAAAAGCAGCAAGAGAAAAGAAGCAAATAAGATATAAAGGAGCTTTAGTTTGTCTGGCAACAGACTTCTCAATGGAAACTATATAGGCCAGGAGCAAAGAGAATGACTATTGGGGCTATCTATAAAGAAGAACATATACCATCTAGGAATTGAGATTTTAAGAACATCACATGGATAGGTAAGTAGTGTTTGTCTTGCTTCAGAATACACAATTAGTGACAGCTGGAAGGGAATATATTGTAGCTGATTAAAAACCCAACTTGCTATTTTAGCATTCTCCAGAAGTTTCATATAGAGTGTATTAGTCAGTTCTTGCATTGCTATAAAGAAATACCTGAGACTGGGTAATTTATAAAGAAAAGAGGTTTAATTGATTCACAGTTTCACAGGCTGTACAGGAAGCATGGCAGCGTCTGCTTCTGGGGAGGTCTCAGAAAACTTACAATCATGGAGGAAGGTGAAGGGGAAGCAGGCATATCTTACATGGGCAGAGCATGAGTGAGAGAGAGAGAGAGAGAGAGAGAGAGAGAGAGAGAAAGAGAAGGGGAAACACCTTTAAATGACCAGATCTCATGAGAACTCACTCACTATCATGACAATAGCACCAAGCAAGAAATCTGGCCCCATGATCCAATCACCTCCCACCAGGTCCTACCTCTAACATTTGGGATTACAATTTGACATGAGATGTGGGCAGGGACATGGAACCAACCATATTATAGAGGCTTGGTGGACATCTATCTACCAAGGATAATGGTGGATCAATAATAGAGGAGACTCAATAATGGGCAGGATTTTGAAGAATAATGAATTCAAATACTGTTTTTAGTCTAAGATTTATTGTTATGTGGTATTTTTCAATGCTTAATTTTGTCTGACTGGTAAAATCAACCCTTCATATATCTAATATATATGAGACAGAACGCTGCTCCATTGCTCAGGCTGGAGTGCAAAGGCACAAATACAGCTCACTGTAGCCTTGATTCCTGGGTTCAAGTGATTCCTCCTATCAGCCTCCCTAGAAGCTAAAACTGCAGGCATATGCCACCGTACCCAGCACTCAGCTAATTTTTTTTTTCTTAAGACAGGATTTTGCCACATTGCCCAAGTTCATATCAAACTCCTGAGCTCAGTCAGTTCATCCACCTCAGCTTCCCAAAGTGCTGGGATTACAGATGTGAGACACCGAACCTGGCCTAACAGCATATATTAATAAATATTTTATCCAGATGATTTTTATAATAATTATTATCAGAAACATATATGAGTCAATATAATGAGATTGATATATTATACTTCAAAATAATAAAGATGGTTCATATGTATTCCTAAACCCTAAGTCATTGTAAAGGTTTCAGATAATAGCTTGATGATTAAAAATAAATTGTGCAGACACAACTTTAGAAGTTGAATGTTTTAGGATCATATTCGTAAGATTTTCTAAGCCAGTGCTTGATGCTTTACCTTAACTCCTATTTCTGAGCAGATGCAATTTTGTTTCCTTTTATTATTCTGAAGTTTGTAACTGATACACATAAAATTATTTTAATGGCAGCATGAACATTTAGCGATTTCAGCTAAAATTGAAGAAAAGTCCTATTATTGGTCTTCTGCAAAGGCATCTACTTTCACGTAAGATGGAAAAGACTTACAGAAATACTGCTGCTTCCATGGTCATTTCCCAAATGAATGGTTGGCAACTGGTGCATGTTTCTAACTAGACTTAGGATAATCTGCAAGTGCAGGGACATCTGTAATCAGAAAATATGGTCAATTAGACACAGTCATTCCAATTTGAGAATAAAATAGAGGTATATTAATTCTTAAGCAAATATTTTCATAGTTTGAAGTGGTTTCTAGCAGGATTTTTAAAGCAGCTAGGGTAATTTCAGATATCTCCTCCAGAAATATTTTACTTAAAGATAAAACAAGCCAAATGATTTTTTTTGTTTTTCTTAAATATCAGTTTTATTAGGAAAATATTTTATATTCATCTAGTATGTTATTTCTCTTATCAATGAATGTGCAGAGAAAATAAATAAATCAACTTATTCTAGCATGAAACAAAATAAAATGCAGAGTTTTGAAAAAGTATCAAAATATTAGAAATGCCACTACTGGGATTCTTTTATGCATACATAAAAGAATTTTTTTTTATTTTTTTTTTCCTTATTTTATTTTTCTTAGAGCAGAAACTTGGTACTATTATTCTCTGTAACTTTTGCTTGAGTCCCTTTCCAAATCTTTCTTAAACTTCACTTGGGAAAATCTAGCTTAAGATTAACTTCTTAAATAGTCATGTACAAATAAGTGTAATCTTTATTTGTAAGATTTTATTTATTTTATTTTATTTCTGCTAGGCCATCCCTGCTTTATTAGTCTTTGTAAAGTCATGCACTGAGTAATGATGTTCTGGTAAACGATGGACAACATATACAATGGTAGTCCCCTAAGATTATATTAGAGTTGAAAATTTTCTATCACCTAGTGATGTCACAGCCATGTTGACAGCATAGCTCAACACATTACTCACTTGTTTGTGGTGATGCACGTATAAATAAATCTGTGTTGCCAGACACATAAAAGTATAACACATACAATTATGTACAATACATAACACCAGATAATAATAAATGATTATGTTACTGGTATATGAATTTCCTATACTTTTTATAATTATTTTAAAGTGTAGTCTGTCTACTTATTTTAAAAGGTTAGTTGTAAAATCGTCTCAGATAGGTCCTAAAGAAGGTATTGCAGAAGAAGGCACCATTATCATAGGACATGACAGCTGCTTGCGTGCTACTGCCTTGAAAACATTCCAGTGGAAAAAGACTTGGAGGTGTAATCCTGCATAGGCCTAAGCTAACGTGTGTGTGTCTTCATTTTTAACAAAACATTTTAAAATTAAAACAAATAAAAATGAAAAAAAAGCTTGAATAGGGACGTAAAGAAAGAAAATATTTTGTATAGCTATAAAAATGTGCTTGAGTTTTAAGCTAAGTGTTTTTACAAAAGAATAAAAACATTTAGCTGTAAAGTAACAGTTACAGTAAGCTAAGCTTAATTTGTTATTGAAGAGAAAATTTAAGTAAATCTAGTGTAGCTTAAATGGACAGTGTTTATGAAGTCTACAGTATTGTACAGTAATGTCCTGGGCCTTCACATTCACTCACCAATCAGTCACTGACTCACTCAGAGCAACTTACAGTCCTATAAGCTCCATTCATGATAAATATCCCACACAGTTTTATTATTTTAAAAATCTTTTATATCATATTTTCACTATACCTTTTCTATGTTTAGATACACAAACACCATCGTATTACAATTGCCTGCGGTATTCAGTACAATAACATGTTCTACAGTTCTGTAGCTTAGAAGCAATAGGCTATACCATATGGCCTAGGTGTTTAGTAGGCTATAACATTGCACATTTTTCAGAACATATCCCCATTGTTAAGTTACACATGACTGTGTTTAGGTTTGTCAGTAGACGTTATGAGATTAAATGGCACATTAAAAAGCAATATTTGA
>NW_012108430.1:398156-400701 GCF_000951045.1 Mandrillus leucophaeus | reverse complement strand
ATGCACTGAGTAATGATGTTCTGGTAAACGATGGACAACATATACAATGGTAGTCCCCTAAGATTATATTAGAGTTGAAAATTTTCTATCACCTAGTGATGTCACAGCCATGTTGACAGCATAGCTCAACATATTACTCACTTGTTTGTGGTGATGCACGTATAAATAAATCTGTGTTGCCAGACACATAAAAGTATAACTCATACAATTATGTACAATACATAACACCAGATAATAATAAATGATTATGTTACTGGTATATGAATTTCCTATACTTTTTATAATTATTTTAAAGTGTAGTCTGTCTACTTATTTTAAAAGGTTAGTTGTAAAATCGTCTCAGATAGGTCCTAAAGAAGGTATTGCAGAAGAAGGCACCATTATCATAGGACATGACAGCTGCTTGCGTGCTACTGCCTTGAAAACATTCCAGTGGAAAAAGACTTGGAGGTGTAATCCTGCATAGGCCTAAGCTAACGTGTGTGTGTCTTCATTTTTAACAAAACATTTTAAAATTAAAACAAATAAAAATGAAAAAAAAGCTTGAATAGGGACGTAAAGAAAGAAAATATTTTGTATAGCTATAAAAATGTGCTTGAGTTTTAAGCTAAGTGTTTTTACAAAAGAATAAAAACATTTAGCTGTAAAGTAACAGTTACAGTAAGCTAAGCTTAATTTGTTATTGAAGAGAAAATTTAAGTAAATCTAGTGTAGCTTAAATGGACAGTGTTTATGAAGTCTACAGTATTGTACAGTAATGTCCTGGGCCTTCACATTCACTCACCAATCAGTCACTGACTCACTCAGAGCAACTTACAGTCCTATAAGCTCCATTCATGATAAATATCCCACACAGTTTTATTATTTTAAAAATCTTTTATATCATATTTTCACTATACCTTTTCTATGTTTAGATACACAAACACCATCGTATTACAATTGCCTGCGGTATTCAGTACAATAACATGTTCTACAGTTCTGTAGCTTAGAAGCAATAGGCTATACCATATGGCCTAGGTGTTTAGTAGGCTATAACATTGCACATTTTTCAGAACATATCCCCATTGTTAAGTTACACATGACTGTGTTTAGGTTTGTCAGTAGACGTTATGAGATTAAATGGCACATTAAAAAGCAATATTTGAACATAGATATACTTGGCTACAAATTGAAGAGCCTCACCTTTGCTTTTCCATCCCTACCTCAGCACACAAATACCAAGTCCATGAAATCAAGACTCATCTCACTGGCTGGGCACTGTGGCTTATGTCTGTAATCCTAGCACTTTGGGAGGCCAAGGTGGGCTGATTGCTTGAGCCCAGGAGTTTGAGACCAGGCTGGCCAACATGGCTAAACCCTGTTTCCACAAATATACAAAAATCAGCCAGGGGTGGTGACAGGCACCTGTAGTCCTAGCTACTCAGAAGGCTAAGGTGAGAGGATCACCTGAGTGCGGGAGATTGAGGCTGTGGTGAGCCGTGATTGTGCCACTGCACTCCAGCGTGGGTAACAAAGTGAGACAGTGTCTCAAACAAAGAAAAAACTCAACATCTCATATAGACTACTAAGTATTGTTAGAAACATATTGCCGTTTGATTTTCTCAGGCTGAAAGGGGAAACCATACATAGACACACACTTCTCAGCAGAAAAGATGGTAGGGCAGAGGTAAGGAAATATAAAAAAGACAAAAAGTTGGTAACTTTTAAATCTCTACCTCAGAGAATGTTTTCATTAGGGACAAGATTTTCCTTAGTCTCAACTTTTCACAGGAGGTCTAAATTCTGAATTATTAGAAACATGGAAAACTAGTAGATAGTAGATTAAATCAGATCTACTGCAAAGTTAGGATTCAGATATTCTTTTCAAAAGGTAGATAAACATTATTAAACATTTCTTTCAGTAGGTAGTCATCCTTAATTTGATACCTTATTATATGGATGAAAATATCATTAAAGGATAGCAGTACCTTCCACCAACTACAAATTGTTTTATTTTGGCATTTTTGGGATAACTACAAATGTTTTTAATTTTCTTGGTCATGTTTAGAAATTGTTATTCCATTTAGTCTTTATCATAACCACATCCATTTAAGATTTTGGTATGAAATAACAATCATATTATCAAGATACTTTAAAAAAGTCTTCAAATTCATTTTTTTCCCCAGTTTCATCCCTCTACTTTTCACTATCCAAAATATCACACCCAATAAGATGTTGTAGATTACCAGAGTACTTAGCCTGGGATTTTTGTATAACCAACCGAAGATTAAAAACAAAAAGAGATGATCTACATAATTCAGTGTTTATGACATTATTGTGCTCTGTTTTTAAAATGCAGAACCTAAATACTATATTGATTCCAAAGATGAAAATTCCATGGGATAAGAATACTTACATACTCGTTTTACATATCCATTAAAGTATTCTAAGTGATTTTTGCAAATATCATGTTGTTCCTTTTTTCAGAAACAGTTAAAAGTTTCATTTAGTTTTCAATCTGTGAGTGTATATGTGTGACGAAAAGTGGAGAACAAGAAAAGTAAGA
>NW_012108430.1:383101-397176 GCF_000951045.1 Mandrillus leucophaeus | reverse complement strand
TATTTGTTTTTAGTAGACAATCTCTCCTTAATATAAATAAATATAATATAACTTGAATACATATATGCTCAATTTTAAATATCTCTGTTAAAATAGCAATCTTGTGCCTAAACCATTATGAGTTTAGAAATGTTTCAAAATCACATATGAAGAAAATAAGTAAAGCATCCATTATTAAAAACAATATATTTTGGATGTGAGAATTTTTACAAACATATGTAAAGGTAATTTTTCAAAAAATAACCACTGATTTTGTTTTAGAAATGGATTTTTATTTAATTTGTCAACAACATTTATTTATTAACTACATCATTTAAGGTTCAACAGTTTGATTGTATTTAAACTGGTAGCATTAAAAAAGTCAACACATTGACTTGTTTCATAGAGCTTAGTACAAACAAATCAAAAGGCCAAGGTCGATCTTTATGTAGTTTGTAGAGGGAAGTGTCTTAAGGGAGGTTTAGAAATTTAATTCATCAGAAGTCCAATGTCTGCATTACCAAGGATCAGTCCAAAAAAATAGTCACTTCCATAGTCGTTCTGTCACGATGAGATGCCCAACATATTGCTAAACATTTCCTGAAGTTGAGTCTACAAAATACTTGTTTTACAATTTAGTGCCATGAAAAACTATTTTATCTGTAAAAATCAGCATGACTTGTTTCTCATAATTATATCAAAAGATTTGTATAAGCTTACTTAATGTTTCTTTCTGCAAGAAAACTCAGAAACAAATTTAATATTGAGTTACTTCACCCTTCAGGAATATTTATCTCTCTTCCTTTGCATAAGTAGTTTTAAATGAAATTCCAAAATATATTTCTACCTTTGGACATGTTTACTTTGCATATATTTTTGTAATATGTCTTTTTAATGCTTAGTAAAGTATGTAAAATGTATGTATACATATATTTTTCTTGAGTTTATCACACCATGGAAAGTATCACTTCAGTGCATACCATCTTTTTATGTCTAATATTCTATATTCTGTATTATTTAACTTATTCCTTTTTTAAATTTAGTTTTTTCCATATTGATACACTATTTGGCATAAGTGTTCTTGTGAAGCATGTGGGAGTGTATATGCCTGTGCCTTTTTTCTTTATATAATTTTGTAGCAGTCTAAAATCAAGATCAAACAGCCATATTTTACTTCTCTAGTAGATAAAATTCTTCTATATTTGATGTGCCTTTGACTAAAACAAAATATATACATTGGAAAAAATAATATGAAACAAAAACAGATACTGTTGTGAATATTATCAGAAATTGGTAAGGATATTTGAAAGATGACACAGAATGTTAGACTTTTTAAAGTTGAAATAAGCTAATAAAGAATTTCAGTGGAGTCTAAGTCATTACCAAAGTTGCCATTTCTTAGACAGCTTATATATTAAAGATACAGATAAAGAATTAGACAATGTATAGAAAAACTTTTACATGTGAAAATGATTCAGTTTAGTGAAATACAATTCTTAAAGCACTTTGGTTATACTGAATGACTTGTGAAATATGAATGATATAATTCTTTGTAGAGTGATAGGCTAATATAAGTTATTATGCATCAGTTTGGAACTACACATCACCAGAAGTAAATTCTTCTACTCGGTGGGATTAAGAAAAATGTAGACACTCACCAAGGCTAAAAAAACAAAAAAATGTTCAATATCTCAATCTATACTCTAGATGATAAGGGGAAAATGCCATTTGTATTAATGAAATAAAAAAAATTCAAACATAATCAAATTTCATACATTTCTAAACATAATTTTAAGGATTATAAATATTATAAATTAACATTCTAAATGCTAACTCTTTGAAATATTAATTGAAACATGTGTAATTGCATAGAAAAATCTTAAATACATGTGAAGCAATAAGGCAAAAGACAAATATGTAAATGTGTTTGTGTCTGTACGTTTAATTGAGTACTTGAAAATCAGAAAGTAAAAAGTTAAAACTTGTGATGCCATTATAATATTCCCTGAACTGTGTACATTTAAAATACTCTAGATTTTAAATTTGAAAGCTTTTATAATATAGCATGACATTTTCAGAAAAGTTATTCTAAATCTTATGTTAGCAGATAGAAACAATTTAGTTGAGTGGAGATATATAGATTGTTATGGTTCTGTCTTTGTAGGGCTTCCCTCTTTGTGTGTGGGTGGGTGTGGGGGTGTGTGTGTGTGAGACAGAGCCTTGCTCTGTTGCCCAGGCTTGAATGCTGTGGCGTGATGAGAGCTCACAGCAACCTTTGCCTCCTGGCCTCATGCTGTTCTCCTACCTCAGCTTCCTGAGTAGCTGGAACTACAGGTGTGTGCCACTATGCCCAGCTAAATTTTGTATTTCTTTTAGAGACAGGGTTTTGCTATATTTTCCCAGCTGGTTATGAACTCCTGGGCTCGATCTATCCACCTGACTTGGCCTCCCAAAGTGCTGAGTTTACAAGCCATCATGACTGGCGTAGGGCTCTCAACATTTTTAAAGACAATTTTGTGGACTATATCTAAAAAGGTTTACTCTATCTATCTATCTATCTATCTATCTATCTATCTATCTATCTATCTATCTCTATCATCTATCATATTTGTACGTGCCTATCTATATCTGTCTACCTACCTACCTTCCTACCTATCTGCCTGTCAATATTTGTTCATCTTCTATAAAAGTAATCTACTGTCAAATTACATGTATGTAATTTTAGGGACAATTTGACGTACAAACAAATAAAAATCCTTAATGAATTACTCTAAGAAGAATGAGTGTTGTCTTGACAGTGGAGAATGGGAGCAGATGTCCTTGCTGGTATTTGCAGCTACACTATCTTTATGAGCTCACTAGTCTTTATAGTTGTTCAAAATCTACATTTGTTTAACATATTTCAGGAAATGACATTATCGTAATTGCCCTCATCAAATCAAGGAAAGTTTGACTTAACAAGACTTTTGGACACTGTCCCTGCAGCAGAGGTTATTATTCATTGGTGGTTTCATATAAAAATGTTGAAAGCTAAAAGATAGATTCTTCCAGCTCAGCAAAGCCAAGGAAAGAGAAGATTCTGCATTCTTTTTCAAGGTCACTTTAATTGTCTCTGCTTCATGACTTATAACTTAAGGTTTGTAAACTCCAGTTTATTCAGAGTCAGTGTAAAGCTCAAGTGATTTTTGAGAGCATAACACCAGGGAATCATAAAAAGATGAAATGCTTTCTTTTGGCTCCTGCAAATTAACAAAAAATATATTTATATTGCATGATATTTGAGGTCAGAATTTTCAAAGTCTCATAAACCTAGCCCACTGCTGCCAATCATTTTAATCTTGAAAAAATGCTTTTCAATCGTTTATAATTAAGTTGATGGGCTGATTTGATTGTGGAACTGTGATTTGAGTTGAAAGTTTGCTTTCTCTCTGGATATAGTACCAATGAATTTAAAACAGTTAATGAACTAAGTACAAACATTGGTCTTTTCTGCTTATTAAAGGCATCACTATTATCATATACAGTGTATCTCAGGGAAAGCATTGATTATTATTTTAGTGTTATTTACTTAGATGCTACATAATAGATTCAACCTCAGAATTGCAAAGAAAAATGAATAGATAAGGTTTAAATTAGATGTATCAATAGTTGATAGAGAATAATCTTTCCATGAAGAAGGTTTCACCTGTTCAAGGAAGTTCTGCTACCAGCCTGTTTCAAAACAGCTTGAATTTTCAACAAGATAAACATATAATTTTTAAAATTAGGCTATACATGTTTAAATTAGTCCCATTCCATTACACTGTGTGGTCCGTGTAAGAGGTGTGTAATAGTGACTTGAATTACAATGTGAAAACTATGTTGTATTTTAAATCAAATTTTATTGTATTATTTTTCCTAATGAAATGTAGCAAATAAAATCGCTATGACTTGGCAGAAAATGACACAATGGGTCAACTCAACTCCTGAAGCACCTCCAGGATCCACGATAATTAATTTGCGAGCCAGACTCTCATCCCATATCAGTATTTGTCTAATATCCTTGTTTAGGGTAAATTAAATTCTGACTCATTCGTGTAATAAACAAATAAACAAAAAATCCATTCAATCCTCTCCTTATGCTTCACTTAACCTGGAGCATTTTGATGTTTTCACATAAGGAGAATAAATAAAGAAATCTTTGTTTTCTGTTGTTTAAACAAAATGATTTTTAAATAAAAGTTTCATTTTATTTCTTGTTTTCCCCCAGCTGCTTCTAAGATCCAAGATTAGGGATATTTGAATAAGCCCAGACTTCGTATATACTACAAAAGTTATAATGCAAGCACGAACTAAAAACCAAGTCAACTAAAACTGATACCCAGAGAAATTAGGTAAAAACTCATTTAACTACTAAGATAATATTATCTCATTTGCCACATTTACTTGTAACTCTTGGTTATGGAATCCTTATTTTGAACTAAATATGGATTCTAAATGTGCTACCCTGATAGACTGAATACCATTACCAAAATCCGCATTGCAATAAATTGTTAAATGTGTATTATCAAATTCAAAAAAAAATGCAGTTTTATAATTATCCTAAATGAAGACCTTGATTTATATCAAGGCATTTCAAACTTGATAAGTGAATTAACATATAGATACAATCACAAATCATTATTATTTTTATTTATTTGAGATGGAGTGTAGCTCTTGTTGCCTAGGCTGGAGTATGATGGTGCAATCTCTGGCTACTGTAAATGGGTTCAAGCGATTCTCCTGCCTCAGTCTCCCAAGTAGCTGAGATTACAAGCACCCACCACCACACCCAGCTGATTTTTTGTATTTTTAGTAGAGATAGAGTTTTATCATGTTGGTCAGGCTGGTCTTGAACTCCTGACCTCAGGTGATGGTGGATCCCAAAGGGCTGTGATTACAGGCGTGAGCCACTGCTCTCTTCCCCATGAATCATTATTAAACAATTATTTTATATGATTCCATTATTGTAAAAAGGTTCCATCAAAATGGCAATAGAGCTCAAGTGCTGGAATTCCATATGGTTTTAATTTTTTATCTTGGAGGAGGAAGTGTATCTTGGCATTCTGGAAACAAAATGTCTCTTTAAAAAGAAAGAACAGACTTCCTAGAGTCTTATATTTAAGGACACTGAATATATAAGGCATAGTTTACTGGGACATGGAACACAGCCAAATTATATTTCTTAAATTTAAGAGTAAATGTAGTATACATAGAAGGCAATACATATGTAAGCATATGATTAGAGAGAGATTCATGCTCCACAACTGATACTGACTAAAAACTGGTCAGGGAAAAATGTTTTAGAAACATTCATTGAGATGATCTGAGTTTTGAAAGATGAAGAAGAAATTGAGTAGAAAAAAGTAGGAAGGAAGCGGTTTCATGTTAAGATTGAGAAGGGAACAAGGTCAAAGTAATAGTTTGAAAGCAAATATTGGTGAGTATATCTGTGTGTGTGTGTGTGTGCGTGTGTGTGTGTGACTTACAGAGAAAGAAAGACAGATTCATAGAGACAGAGTAAGAGAGTGGGGAGAGAGAGAGAATCCTGTGGAGAGAAATTAAGTGGCTCTTGGATGCAATAAGCATGAGTAGGCCAAGGGAATATTTTTAAATGTGTTTGTTTACTTCTCAAAGTCAGAAATCAGAAATAGTTTTATTAAGTAAAATGCATTTGGAATTTATCATAATTATCCTGCAAAAGACACTAACTATAAATACAACTTAAAAGCCCAATGAGCTTCTTCTTGTCAAAAAGTATGATCATGGGACTCATGGGATGCTTATTTATTGCACCTATCAACTTCTTCCTATTTATTATATAAAATCCAAATGATGCAACATCTTAGAAGTAAAAATAGCATTTAGAGGTCAGCTGAGAATACAGAACACCTGACTGTTTCCTCAAGTAAATATGTATGTAGCACCTGTGCCAGGCTCTTAAAAATGATCCATGCAGGGCATTAAGAATAGCAAGACTCAGACTTTGTCCTCAAAGGACTTTCTTCCTGATCCAGAAGCTGCCACTTACTTCACATGTCTAGGACTTCATTATAGAAACTTTTACCTTGTCTGGAGCTATATTTATATTTTTAGGCCATATATTTAGATACATGTATCAGATTTTTGTTTCTTTCAAAATATGTAAAATTCTCAACAATTTAACACAGATACTTGATATGCCTGCTATAATGTCAGATGAGTAAAGAGAGCAAGGTAATTTGATGGTTTTCTCCCATTGCACATTCTTCCCTGTCTTAGACTTTTCATGTGAGAGTGTATACCTCTTATTCAAACCTCCTATTTTTCATCTATTACAAGCAAAAACAAAACAAAACAAAACATAACGTTAAACCAGGTAAGATACTCAAAGCAAATTCTTATGTGATATTTAATTTGCTTTCATTTTATACTAAAACAATGCCAGAGAAAACAATTTCACTACTATTTTAATTGGTTGAAGTGGCAGATTTGAGAAAAAGGGAAAATGTGTATATACCATTAGTAACATTTTAAATCTTCTTCCAGAAAACTAAAAAAAAAAAAAAAAAAAGAACAGAAAGAAAGAAACAAATGAACAAAAAAACTGGCATACATATGTCTCCTAAATAGAGGAAGAAGTATTCATAATCTCACTCCTCAGCATGGTACAAAGCTAACCACAACCAAATTATTGTATATAAATCCACATGAAGTGGTGTGTGACAGCCTTATTTTGTGAATAGAGCTGGGAAAACCAGCTCAAATTCTCCCGGGACCTTTTCAGAGGAGTTAAATTTGAACTGGTTTAAAAATCATGATTTATTTACTTGATAGCAAGTTTAGATTAATGGACAGAAAAGGAAGAGCCTAGGGCATCACTAAAATATAGCATTTTTTAAAACAGAATACAAATAAACATGTTGTATAGTCACTTAAGATCAGAGGGCCCAAGAGAGACCCTTGATGGTTTGACTTCTATTGGGAAGACTATGCCAAAATATAACAGCTTGCTTGACACAAAATCACCTACAGTTAGAATTTTGTTCCTCTACTTGAGTGTCTCTCTCCACAAATCACCTAAAATTGAACAAACTAAAGGAGACAGTAGAACCATGACGTAAAGGAACATAGGTTCAGCAGAATAAAGCAACAGCCTTCTCATGCATCCCATAGGTATCTTTTCATCAAGAACTACTGACAAAAAGTTTTCACGTGTCACTTCCTTTTTTTCAGTATGCAGACTCTTTCCTTCTGCAGTGAATTATGGGCTGCCCCTATAATAACAATTTAATACTTTCACAGGAATTAGGTTACTTAAAAAGCACAGTTATTCTATGCTGCATGTATTAAACTGACATGTCTACTTTCTTTGACTACAGTTAGTTATGTGTATGTTAGATAAGTTTCAATATTAACTACATTATTCTTGTCATAAATTGTATTTTACTAAGTACACACGCCATCTTCTTAGAGAAAGAGACAGCTGTCAAGATTGAATAGCTTTCTTTATCTCTATGGGATTTATTAGTTTAAAAAAGAAAAATGCTTGGCTTTACTGAAGGCTCAATATTGAGTCTTTCTTCAGGGCAACCAAGGAAAATTTAACTAGGGGTCCTGATATTGCTTATTATGTAGAATATTATGAGCTAATAAGTTCAACAATGATGAAGCTTCCATAGTTGCAAATGGAAAGGTGGTAGGGGGGAGAAATTGAAAAGCATATACAATTTCATATTAAAGAGCCTTTATCTCTCTAGTTACGATAGTATTATATAATGACTATAATTTATCTTATTAAAATGAACATTTTTCTTTAAAACAATGTTGAGCTTTCAGCCTACCAAAGAAAAAGTAGCAAAATATTGAGTAATATAATATGTTTTTGAATCAAGAGCCTCAACTCCACATTGCCCCCACAAAAAACAAACAAACCAACACTCAACATTGACTAAGCATGGCATGGCAATTGAATTGCTTTACAAAAACAACTTAAGTTTAAAAAGTCTCAAGATAAACCATCCTGACCAACATGGTGAAACCCCGTCTCTACTAAAAATACAAAAATTAGCTAGGTGTGGTAGTGTATGCCTGTAATCCTAGCTACTTAGGAGGCTGCATCAGGAGAATCACATGAACCCAAGAAGTGGAGGTTGCAGTGAGCCGAGATGGCACCACTGCACTCCTAACTGGTGGCCATTGATAAGCTCAGGAGTTTTTACCAGTAGGAAAAATAACTTTCTTGCCCACAACTACAATATTTCTTGTAAATTTGTCTGGTTCAAACTTTAGTCTACATATTTATTAAATGTATATAAGAACAATGAAGGAAAAGCATGGGAGAATGAGGGGGAACTGAAGAGAAAGGAGATGTAGGGGAAAGAGCAGGCAAAGAAGGAGAAGAAAAAAAAAGAGTTCCTTCCATTAGAGCCAATTAAAGTTTAATTTATTCTTGCAAAATGATGCACTGTTAGCACCATGTGATTTTCAAATTTGCTCACAGTGATGAAGAGCTATGGAATCCATATAAATAATTTAACGGTAACCATACTAGCAAGACATGCTTTGATTATTTGGCTTTTGCTTTATAAAGAGCTTTCTTTGATTTTATTTCCATTTTGTTTGTGGATAATTGTCAATGAATGGAAGAAAATTTGAGGGAGAACTTATCACAGTCTTCATATATAAGCTAGAATTCATGTGCCCTATCCTAATTGACTAATGTGAATGACTATGCTATTTTTTGTTCAAATAAATACATTAACTTTTAAATTAAAGTCTTGTAGAAACTCACAACAGCAATACAAGATTATGGTTATTTTCCTTGCTGAATTTAACTGTCATTAATATTTTGACAGCCAGAAACTTTAAAGATTTCTGGGACAGTTAAATTATAGCATGTTCAAAAGGCAAATGTATTTGCAATTCTAAGAATTTTATTTCCTCTGTCTTTAATACTATTGCACTGTTATGTTTACAAATTATATTTTGAAAATACATTTAAGCATATGTTGACAGGTATCTGCCTAAGTGCACTATTTTGAGCATTTCTTTTCTCTAGAAAAATAAACATGTAATTATTAAGTTTCAGCACTAGAGTCAGGAAAAAGAGCACAAAATTCTAACAAACAGCGGATTCAAAATTTGCATGGTACTTATAGAACCAATTGAATGTATTGAAATGCCTACAGATGGAGTAAATTATAAAGATATTAGGGAAACAAATGTGTTCTCTTTCAACCATCTATATTTCATTAAATGTATTGAAAAGCAAATAGAGGGAAAGTAATGTAAATTAGAGGCATCCCTTTTCATTTGTGGAAACCATCTAGATTTTAGGTGCAAGGTAAGACACACGTCAGAAAATCTTGGAGTAAATCCAACAATCCAGTGGCTCACGCCTGTAATCCCAGTACTTTGGGAGGCTGAGGCAGGTGGATCACGAGGTCAGGAGTTTGAGACCAGCCTGGCCAACATGGTGAAACCTGGTCTCTACTAAAAATACAAAAATTAGCTGGGCATGGTGGTGGGTGCCTGTAATGCCAGCTATTTAGGAGGCTGAGGCAGGAGAACCGCTTGAACTCGCGAGGTGGAGTTTGCAATGAGCCGAGATAGCACTATTGTACTCCGGCCTGGGTGACAGGGCGAGCCTCTGTCTCAAAATAAAAAATGGAAAACCCAGTGTGTTAGATTGAGTGATAGCTGGGTGGCTTAGGGATGGATTCATAAGTTCTAAATTTTCATTTCATAATATATGATAGAATTTTCCCTTTTTCAAATTTCATATTTATATTCACTCTATTGTATTTCTTCTGCTTTATCCAAAGTATAATTATATAATGTTTCTATTCATGCAAGTTCTATCTTTGAAGAATTATTTTGCTTTAAATTATTAGCTCAAAAAAAGGAGGTTCTAGCAATAACAAGATATTCAGAAGTAAAGAGAGTGAGCCCTGGGTGTAAAACAGTGCAAGTTTGTGTGGTTCTTCTTTTTGAATGGAAAGCAAGCCTCTGATGAATTCTGGGCTTTAATCGAAAGTCACAAAGATCTAGATCTACAGTCATTGTATTTGCAATTTACAATAAATATACCTCGTCTGCCTTCAGAATATAAATAATTTTAGTGGACATAAAGCTCCCATTTTGTAGAATAACTTATATAGAAGTATATATGTTAGGTAATGCACATATTAAGTAGTTTACTTTGATATTTCACAATATATACACATATCAAAACATCAAGTTAAGCACCATGAATATATAGAATTTTTACTTTTCAAATAAATAAATAAAGGGGAATACATAAAATATCTTTTGTTTCAATGTGTTTTAAATTTTCTCGACAAAAAATAAGGGTTAATTGAGGCTATAAAAAAAAGCTGAGATATAAACTGTAGAACAAAAATTTCAGTAGTAAAACAGCATTAAAGTTTTAAAGCAGATTAGTTTGTAGTGAGTAGCACTAGTTGCAAAGTGGCTGCAGTTAGAAAAACTAGAGGAAATGAATAAATTCCTAGAAACATACAATCTCTCAAGACTGAATCAGAAAAAAAAAAAAAAAAAATGAGAATCCTGAAGAGATCAATTACAAGTGGTTACATTGATTCAGTAATAAAACTCTCCTCACAAAAAGAAAATGCTGAGAACCAGATGGATTTGTGGTTGAATTCTACCAGATGCACAAAGAACTGGTACGAATCCTACTGAAACTCTTCTAAAGTAATCCTAGCTAACTCATTTTACAAATCAGTATCACCCTAATACCAATGATAAAAAAGGATATAACAACAAGAAAAAGATAACTATACACCAATATTTCAGATGTACATATATGTCAAAGTCCTTAACAAAGCACTGGCAAGTCAAATCCAACAGCACATTAAAAAGATAATACACTGGGATCACGTGGGATTTATTCTAGAGGTGCAAAGATGGTTTAAGATATGCAAATAGGCCCGGCATGGTGGCTCACGCCTGTAATCCCAGCACTTTGGGAGGCCAAGGGGGGCTGATCACAAGGTCAGGAGATCGGGACCATCTTGCCTAACACGGTGAAACCCCATCTCTACTAAAAATGCAAAAAATTAGCTGGGCGTGGTGGTGGGTGCTTGTGGTCCCAGCTACTCGGGAGGTTGAGGCAGGAGAATGGTGTGAACCCGGGAGGTGGATCTTGCAGTGAGGCAAGATGGTGCCACTGCACTGTAGCCTGGGCAACAGAGCGAGACTTCGTGTCAAACAAACAAACAAAAAAGATATGCAAATAAATAAATGTGATTCATCACATAAACTGAATTAAAAACAAAAACCATATGATTATCTAAATAAATGCAGAAAAGGCATCTGAAACAATTCAACATCCTTTCATGATAAAATTCCACAACAAACTATGGATAGAAGGAACACACCTCAAATTAATACAAACAGTATAGGACAAATCCATAGGCAATATCATATTGAATGGAGAAAATATAAATATATTTTCCTAAGAATTGGAGCAAGACAAAGATGCCCATTCTTACCACTCCTGTCCAACCATAGTACTAAAAGTCCTAACCAGAGCAATCAGGCAAGAAAAGAAATGAAAGACATCCAAATTGGAAAACAGGAAGTCAAATTATCTGTGTTTGCTGATGATATAATCTTGTATCTCGAAAAATCTAAAGACTCTTCCAGAAGACTCCTAGCCTTAATAAATAAATTTAGTAAAGTTTCAGGGTACAAATATCAGTAGCATTTCTATACATCAATAAAAATCAAGCTGAAAGCCAAATCAGGAAGTCAATCTCATTTACAGTAGCCACACACACACAAAAATAAAATACCTGGGAATTTATATAACCAGTGAGGAGAAGGATCTCTGCAAGAAAATCTACAAAACAGTGATGGAATAAATTGTAGACAACACAAATGGAAAAATATTACATGCTCATGGATCAGAAGGGTCAATATTGTTAAAATGACCATACTGACCAAACCAATCTATATATTCAATGCAATTTCTGTCAAAATGTCAACATTATTTTTCACAGACTGAGAAAAAACAATCCTAAAAAATTTTAAGGAGGAAGAAAAGAACACAAATGTTCAAAGCAATCCTAAGTGAAAAGAATAAAACTGAAGATATTGCATTATCTAACTTCAAATTACACTAGAAGGGTATAGTAACCGAAACAGCATGGTACTGGTATAAAAATAGACACATAAATCGATGGAACAGAACAGAGAATCCAGAAATAAAGTCACACACCTATAGCCAACTAATCTTTGAAAAAGTTGATGAAAACATACACTGGGGAAAGGACACTCTATTTAGTAAATACTTCTGAGAAAAGTGGATTGCCATATGCAGGATGAAAATGGACCCCTATCATTACAATATACAGAAACTAACTCAAGATGGATTCAAGACTTAAAGGTAAGACCTCCAACTGTAAAAACCCTAGAAGAAAACCTAGGAAAAACTCCCCTGGACATTGACTTAGGCAAAAATTCATATCTAAGACCTGGAAAATAAATGCAACAGTAGCAAAAATAGATAGATGAGATTTAGTTAAACTAAAAACCTTCTGCAGAGCCAAAAAATAATAAACAGAGTAAACAGACAACCAGAATGAGAGAAACTATTTGCCAACTATGCATCCAACAAAGAATTAATATCCAGACTCTATACATAACTCAAACAACTTAATGAGAAAAAATAAAACAACTCTTTTAAAAAGTGGGCAAAGGACATGAACATTTTTCAAAAGAAGACATACAAGCAACCAACAAATATAAGGAAAAATGCTTAACATTACTAATCGTCCAAAAATGCAAATTACAATACAATGAGATACCATCTTATGCCAGTTAGAATGTGCAAAAAGGCAAAAAATAACAAATGTTGGTGAGGATGTGGAGAAAAGGTAACATACACTGTCGGTAGGAATGTAAATTAATAAATCTCTATAGGAAATAGTATAGAGATTTCTGGAAGAACTAGAAGTAAAACCACCATTCAGTACAGGTATCCCCCTGTTGAGTTATACCCGAAAGAAAAGAAATCATTATATCAAAAATATATTTGCAATAATATGTTTATCACAGCACTATTCTCAACAGCAAAGATTTGGAATCAACCTAAGTGTCCCTCAATGAATGATTGGATAAAAAAGTCATATATTGCATTAGTCCATTTTCATACTGCTATGAAGAAATACCTGAGACTGGATAATTTATAAAGAAAAAGAGGTTTAAGGGACTCACATTTCCACATGGCTGGGGAATTCTCACAATCATGGTGGAAGGTAAAGGAGAAGCAAAGGTACATCTTACATGGCAACAGGCAAGAGAGCCTGTGCAGAGAAACTGCCTTTTATAAAACCATCAGATCTCATGGAGACTTATTTCCTATCATGAGAACAGCATGATAAAACCTGGCCCTATGATGCAATTACCTCCCACTGAGTCCTTCCCACTACACGTGGGGATTATGGGAGCTACTATTCAAGATGAGATTTGGATGGGGATGAAGCAAAACAATCTCTCTCTCTCTCTCTCTCTCTCTCTGTCACACACACACACACACACACACACACACACACACACAGTGGAATACTACTTAGCCATAAAGAGTGAATAAAATGACATCCTTTGCAGCAACATGGATGAAACTGGAGGCCATTATATTAAGTGAAACAACTCAGAAAGTCAAATATCAGTGTTCTCACTTATCATGGGAGTTAAATAAGTACACATGGATAGAGAGTGTGGAATGATAGGCACTGGAGACTTGGAAGGACTAGAGAGTGGGAGGGGGTAAAGAATCAGAAAATACTTAATGGGTACAATGTATATTATGAGGTGACGGCTACACTAAAAGCCCAGATTTCACCACTATTCCATATATTTATGTAAAAAAACTGCACTTGTACCTCTTAAATCTATAAAAAATCTTTAAAAGAAACTGCCCATATAAATTATATTTTAAGATTTAAGAATATTGCTTCAGTTGTACTTTTTTTTTAGTGTAGGAAAATCAGAGGTTTTCTGGAGAAAAAGTAGATCTGCCTAGAAAAATATACACATACAAAATCTTTGAAATTGCAAAAAAAAAAAAA
>NW_012108430.1:349596-383051 GCF_000951045.1 Mandrillus leucophaeus | reverse complement strand
GTAGGAATGTAAATTAATAAATCTCTATAGGAAATAGTATAGAGATTTCTGGAAGAACTAGAAGTAAAACCACCATTCAGTACAGGTATCCCCCTGTTGAGTTATACCCGAAAGAAAAGAAATCATTATATCAAAAATATATTTGCAATAATATGTTTATCACAGCACTATTCTCAACAGCAAAGATTTGGAATCAACCTAAGTGTCCCTCAATGAATGATTGGATAAAAAAGTCATATATTGCATTAGTCCATTTTCATACTGCTATGAAGAAATACCTGAGACTGGATAATTTATAAAGAAAAAGAGGTTTAAGGGACTCACATTTCCACATGGCTGGGGAATTCTCACAATCATGGTGGAAGGTAAAGGAGAAGCAAAGGTACATCTTACATGGCAACAGGCAAGAGAGCCTGTGCAGAGAAACTGCCTTTTATAAAACCATCAGATCTCATGGAGACTTATTTCCTATCATGAGAACAGCATGATAAAACCTGGCCCTATGATGCAATTACCTCCCACTGAGTCCTTCCCACTACACGTGGGGATTATGGGAGCTACTATTCAAGATGAGATTTGGATGGGGATGAAGCAAAACAATCTCTCTCTCTCTCTCTCTCTCTCTCTGTCACACACACACACACACACACACACACACACACACACAGTGGAATACTACTTAGCCATAAAGAGTGAATAAAATGACATCCTTTGCAGCAACATGGATGAAACTGGAGGCCATTATATTAAGTGAAACAACTCAGAAAGTCAAATATCAGTGTTCTCACTTATCATGGGAGTTAAATAAGTACACATGGATAGAGAGTGTGGAATGATAGGCACTGGAGACTTGGAAGGACTAGAGAGTGGGAGGGGGTAAAGAATCAGAAAATACTTAATGGGTACAATGTATATTATGAGGTGACGGCTACACTAAAAGCCCAGATTTCACCACTATTCCATATATTTATGTAAAAAAACTGCACTTGTACCTCTTAAATCTATAAAAAATCTTTAAAAGAAACTGCCCATATAAATTATATTTTAAGATTTAAGAATATTGCTTCAGTTGTACTTTTTTTTTAGTGTAGGAAAATCAGAGGTTTTCTGGAGAAAAAGTAGATCTGCCTAGAAAAATATACACATACAAAATCTTTGAAATTGCAAAAAAAAAAAAAAACCTCAAAGGATTCATGCCACCCTTTGCCCTCTGACTTTCCTCCCAGAGATACACATTAGGAACCTTTGCATCCTACCTTAGTGCACCATGCACCATCTCTAAGCAACAAGAGTCTGTTTAATACCTGGAGCTGATTGGAGGAAATACATAAAGTAAGTAACTGTCCCAGAGGGAAGAAAAGTTTCTGTCATAATGGTAAAATGATCAACTCATCAAGAAAACAATCTAAAAATATTTGTCCCACAAGAAAGTATTTCAGAAAACATTTTGAAAAAATTGACAGTACTAAGTTATTAATGCATAGTTGGGGATTTTTATCTTCCTCTTTTGGTAATCAATAAAACAAGAAGATGAAAAATACGTAAGAATACAGAATTTTTTCATGTGTTTGTTGGCCACATAAGTGTCTTTTTTTGAGAAGTGTCTGTTTCATCACCCACTTTTTGATGAGGTTGTTTGTTTGTTTTTCTTGTAAATTTGTTTAAGTTCCTTATAGATTCTGGGTATCAGCCCTTTGTCAGATGGACAGATAGCAAAATTTTTCTCCCATTCTGTAGGGTGCCTGTTCACCCTGATGATGATTTCTTTTGCTGTGCAGAAGCTCCTTAGTTTACTTAGATCCCATTTGTCTATTTTGGCTTTTGTTGCAATCGCTTTTGGTGTTTTAAGTCATGAAGTCTTTGTCCATGCCGATGTCCTGAATGGTATTGCCTAGGTTTTCTTCTAGAGTTTTTGTGGTTTTAGGTCTTCCATTTAAATCTTTAATCCATCTTGAGCTAATTTTTGTGTAAGTTGTAAGGGAGGGGTCCAGTTTCAGTTTTCTGTATATGGCTATCCAGTTTTCCCAACACCATTTATTAAATGGGAATCCTGCCACCATTGCTTATTTTTGTCATGTTTGTCAAAGATCAGGTAGTTCTAGGTGTTATTTCTGAGGCCTCTGTTCTATTCCATTGGTCTATATATCTTTTTTTGGTACCACTACCATGCTGTCTTGCTTACAGCAGCATTGTAGTATAGTTTGAGATCAGGTAGCATGATGCCTCCATCTTTCTTTTTGCTTAGGATTGTCTTGGCTATACGGGCTCTTTTTTGGATCCACACAAAACTTTTTTTTTTTTTCTTGAGATGGAGTCTCGCTCTGTCACCCAGGCTGGAGTGCAGTGGTGTGATCTCGGCTCACTGGAACCTCCTCCTCTTGGGATCAAGCGATTCTCCTGTCTCAGCCTCCTGAGTAGCTGGGACTACAGGCACCCACCACCACACCTGGCTAATTTTTGTATTTTTAGTCTGGTCTCAAACTCCTGACCTTGTGATCCGCCCGCCCTGGACTCCCAAAGTGCAGGGGTTAGGGCATGAGCCACCACACCCGGCCACCTATATAAAACTTAAAGTAGTTTTTACTAATTCTGTGAAGAAAGTCAATGGTAGCTTGATGGAAATAACATTGAATACATGAATTACTTTGGGCGGTAGGCCATTTTCATAATATTGATTCTTCCTATCCATCAGCATGGAATATTTTTCCATTTGTTTGTGTCCTCTCTTATTTCCTTGAGCAGCGGTTTGTAGTTCTCCTTGAAGAGGTCCTTCAAATCCCTTGTAAGTTGTATTCTTAGGTATTTTATTCTCTTTGTAGCAATTGTGAATGGGAGTTCACTCATGATTTGGCTCTCTATTTGTCTATTATTGGTGTACAGGAATGCTTGTGATTTTTGCACATTGATTTTGTATCCTGAGACTTTGCTGAACCTGTTTATCAGCTTAAGAAGTTTTTGGGCTCAGATGATGGCATTTTCTAAATATACAAACATGTCATCTGCAAAAAGAGATAATTTGACTTCCTATCTTTCTATTTCTATTTCTTTCTCTCGCGTAAATGCCCTGGCCAGAACTTCCAATACTGTGTTGAATAGGAGTGGTGAGAGAGGTCATCCTTGTCTTGTGCCAGTTTTCAAATGGAATGTTTCCAGCTTTTGTCCATTCAGTCTGATATTGGCTGTGGGTTTGTCATAAATACCTCTTATTATTTTGTCAAATATTCTATACATACATGGTTTATTGACTGTTTTCACCATGAAGGGGTGCTGAATTTTATCAAAGGCCATTTCTGCATCCGTTGAGATAATTATGTGGTTTTTGTCATTGGTTCTGTTTATGTGATAGATTACATTTATTGATTTGTGTATGGTGAACCAGTCTTGCATCCCAAGGATGAAGCCAACTTGATCATGATGGTTAAGTTTTTGATGTGCTTCTGGATTTGTTTTGCCAGTATTTTATTGATGATTTTCACATCAGTGTTCATGAGGGACATTGGCCTGAAATTTTCTTTTTTGGTTGTGTCTCTGCCAGGTTTTGGTATCAAGATGATGCTGGCCCCATAAAATGAGTTAGGGATGAGTCCCTCTTTTTCTATTGTGTATAATAGTTTTACAAGGAACGGTACCAGCCCCTCTTTATACCTCTAGTCGAATTTGGCTGTGAATCCTTCTGGTCCTGGACTTTTTTTAGTTGGTAGGCTATTAATTACTGCCTACATTTCAGAACTTGTTATTGGTCTATTCAGGGATTTGATTTCTTCCTGGTTTAGTCTTGGGAGGATATATGTATACAGGAATTTATCCATTTCTTCCGGATTCCTTGGTTTATTTGCGTAGAGGTATTTACAGTATTCTCTGATGGTGGTTTGTGTTTCTGTTGGATCAGTGGTGATCTCCCCTTTATCATTTTTTATTGTGTCTATTTGATTCTTCTCTCTTTTCTTCTTTATTAGTCTGGGTAGTGGTCTATCTATTTTGTTAATCTTTTCAAAAAAAAAAAAAAAGATCTCCTAGATCCATTGATTTTTTGAAGGGATTTTCGTGTCTCTATCTCCTTCAGTTCTTCTCTGATCTTGGTTATTTCTTGTCTTCTGCTAGCTTTTGAATTTGTTTTCCCTTGCTTCTCTAGTTCTTTTAATTATCATATTAGGGTGTCTATTTTAGACCTTTTCTCCTCTCTCTTGTGGGCATTTAATGCTATAAATTTCCCCTCTAAACATTGCTTTAGCTGTGCCCCAGTGATACTTGTACATTGTGTCTTTGTTCTCATTGGTTGCAAAGAACTTATTTATTTCTGCCTTAATTTTGTTATTTACTCAGTAGTCATTCAGGAGCAGGTTGTTCAGTTTCCATGTAGTTGTGTTTTATTGAGTTCCTTAATCCTGAGCTCTAATTTGATTGCACTGTGGTCTGAGAGACTCTTTGTTATGATTTCCATTATTTTCCATTTACCAAGGAGTATTTTACTTCCAAGTATGGGGTCGATTTTAGAATAAGTGCTATGTGGTGCTGAGAAGAATGCATATTCTGTTGATTTAGGGTGGAGGGTTCTGTAGATGTGTATTAGGCCTGTTTGTTCCAGAGCTGAATTAAAGTCCTGAATATCCTTGTTAATTTTCTGTCTAGTTGATCTGTCTAATATTGACAGTGGGGTGTTAAAGTCTCCCACTATTATTATGTGGGAGTCTTAAGTCTTTTTGTAGGTCTCTAAGAACTTGCTTTATGAATCTCGGTGCTCCTGTATATATTTAGGATAGTTAACTCTTCTTGCTGCATTGATCATTTACCATTATGTAATGCCCTTCTTTGTCTTTTTGGGCTTTGTTGATTTAAAGTCTGTTTTATCAGAGTCTAGGATTGCAACCACTGCTTTTTTGTGCTTTCCATGTGCTTGGTAAGTCTTCCTCTATCCCTTAATTTTGAGCCTATGTGTGTCTTTGCACATGAGATGGGTCTCCTGGATAGAGCACACCGATGGGTCTTGACTCTTTATCCAATTTGCCAGTCTGTGTCTTTTAATTGGAGCATTTAGCTCATTTATGTTTAAGGTTAATATTGTTTGTTAAGTGTGAATTTGATCCTGTCATCATGATGCTAGCTGATTACTTTGCCCATTGGTTGATGCAGTTTATTCACAGCGTTGATAGTCTTTATATTTTGGTTTGTTTTTGCAGTGGCTTGTACCAATTTTCCTTTCCATATTTAGTCCTTCCTTCAGGAACTCCTGTAAGGCAGGCCTGGTGGTGACAAAATCCCTCAGCATTTGCTTGTCTGGAAAACATTTTCTTTCTCTTTTGCCTATGAAACTTAGTTTGGCTGGATATGAAATTATTGGTTGAAAATTCATTTCACAAGAATGTTGAATATTGGCCCCCAACTCTCTTCTGGCTTGTAAGGTTTCTGAAGAGATAGCCACTGTGAGTCTGATGGACTTCCCTTTGTGATTAACCCAACCTTTCTCTCTGGCTGCCCTTAACATTTTTTCCTTCATTTTACTCTTGGTGAATATGATGATTATGTGTCTCAGGGTTGCTATTTTCAAGGAGTATCTTTGTGGTGTTCTTTCTAATTCCTGAATTTGAATGATGGCCATTATTGCTAGGTTGCAGAAGTTCTGGATAATACCCTGAAGTGTGTTTTCCAACTTAGTTCCATTCTCCCTGTCGCTTTCATGTAATCAATCAAATGTAGTTCTGGTCTTTTCATATAGTCCCATATTTCTTGGAGGCTTTTTTTATTCCCTTTCATTCTTTTTTCTCTAATCTTGTATTCATGCTTTATTTCGTTAAGTTGATCTTCGATCTCTGATATTCTTTCTTCTGCTTGATCGATTCGGCTATTGATACTTGTGTATGCGTCACTAACTTCCTGTGCTGTGTTTTTCAGCTCCATCAGGTCATTTATGTTCTTCTCTAAACTGGTTATTCTAGTTATCAATTTGTCTAATATTTTATTAAGTTTCTTAGCTTCCTTGCATTGGGATAGAACATGCTCCTTTAGCTTGGAGGAGTTTGTTATTACCTTCTGAAGCCTACTTCTGTCAATTTGGCAAACTCATTCTCCATTCAGTTTTGTTCCCTTGCTGGTGAGGAGTTGTGATCCTTTGGAGGAGAAAAGGCATTCTGGTTTTTTGAATTTTCAGGCTTTTGGGGCTAGTTTTTCTTCATCTTCATGAATTTATCTACCTTTGGTCTTTGCCATTGCTGACCTTCGGATGGAATTTTTGGGTGGTCATACTTTTTGTTGATGTTGATGTTATTCCTTTCTATTTGTTAGTTTTCCTTCTAATAGTCAGGACCCTCTTCTGCAGGTCTGCTAGAGTTTGCTGGGGATCCACTGCAGATCCTGTTTGCCTAGGTATCACCAGCAGAAGCTGCAGAACAGTAAAGATTGCTGTCTGCTCCTTCCTCTGGAAGCTTTGTTGCAGAGGGGCACCCACCAGATGCCAGTTGGAGCTCCCCTGTATGAGGTGTCTGTCGACCCCTGCTGGGAGGTGTCTCCCAGTCAGGAGGCATGGGGATCAGGGTCCCACTTGAGGAGGCAGCCTGTCCCTTAGTAGAGCTCAAGCCCAGTGCTGGGAGATCCGCTGCCCTCTTCAGAGTCAGCAGGCAGGAATGTTTAAGTCTGCTGAAGCTGCACACACAGGTGCCCCTTCCCCCAGGTGCTCTGTCCCATGAGCTGGGAGTTTTAACTGTAAGCCCCTGACTGGGGCTGCAGCCTTTCTTTCAGAATGCCCTCAGGGAGTGGTGTCACTGGCGGCCAAGGAAGGCCCTGCTGGGCTTGTTCCCCGCCTCCGCTCCAGAGCCAGAGTCGGTGTTGTCACTCGCGCTGGAGGCGGGAGGCGCGGGGTTGCCCCACTCCCCGCGGGCTGCGGTCACCAGGCTACACATTCACCTCAGCTTGATCCTGTATTCCCGCTTCTCCGGAGGATTCGGAGGGGCGGGATGGCCAGCACAGGAACCCCTTTACTTGGCAGGAAGTGAGACTGAATTCAGCAGGAAAAGCTCTCGGATGTTTCTGAGTCGCAGGGAGGTGTCCTGTTGCAGGTGGATGTCTCTCCCCTGATTACAAAGTGTTTGCAAAAACAATGTTTTAGAAATGGCATTCGAAATGTTAATTTGATTAAAGAGTCATGGTGATTGGCCTGAGGCAGACACTAAAGAGAGTGATGAAAGTGGATAGCAGGAGTGAACAGCACCCAGAAATGTACACTCTTGCACTTTTGAGGCTATAATGACACTTGCCAACTCCATAACCTAGGTTAGGTCCCTTTCCTCAAGTGAGACTCAGCATGTGAAAATAACTGAATGAAAATGCGTCAGTAATTAACTCAGAATGGCCAGGATTGGAGGGTAGGAGTTACTATGTTTTGTATATTTTCTATTTAGATTTCCTTTAAGAATGAAGCATTTGGTGGTCTTTATTTTGAAAAATAAAAATTGAAAAAATAAATCTTGTTGAAAAAATTCAAATTGTTATTTGGAGAAAATATACCTAATCTCCTTTTTGAAGCTTTATTCTAAAAAGAAGCAGTTTTTGTCCTGGTGTGATGGCTTATGTCTGTAATCCTAACTCTTTGGGAGACCAAGACAGAAGATTGCTTGAGTCCTGGATTATGAGACCACTCTGGGCAACATAGTGAAACTCCATCTCAATTTTTAAAAATGTAAAAATTAAAACAATTAAAAAGAAGCAGTTTTTTAACTCATTTCTTTTCTAACTTTTAATGAGTGCAATTTAAATTTAAAACATAAATACAGAGGAGATTTAATGTCTTTGATAGTCCAGCCTAGTGAAATATATGAATAGTTTTCAAGCAAAATACCTGCCCCTTGGGTAACAGTACAATTCACAACAGATATTAGACGTGTAAATGAACTCACTTGTGAATTGCATGTTATTTGGGAGAAAAAAAATGGCAGTATGCTTTTTTAAAAACAGAACTGTGGAGACCTCCATTTCCAAGAAGAAAATTTGATTCTCATTTATATTTCATATAATATTGTCTATTTCTCTCTAAATTCAAATAAAAATTCTAGACACCATATAATAAAGACACATAAGAAAACTCTTAAAGGCAGAGAAAGAAACTCAAGACTTCAGCACACAGGAAATGACAAGGTTTTGAGCTCCCTATGTTTTGTTGTTGTTGCCTTATCTAAGGCTGGAAAAACTGGAAACTTAGAAATATCACTGATTCAAAGCATTCAATCAAGCTCCCCCAAAAGCCTGCTCTATTTGGCCAAAGGACCAGGAAAGGTACAAGCTTGCAAGATAAAACAAAATTTAAACAATACTGCCCTACACCAGTCAAACACCACAGAAATATACACAAATCTGGTGTCACCTCTTTCCCAGTAAAAGTCAAGTGGGGAAATAGGACTCTCATTTCCACTAGATTTTAACAAGATGAACTTCTACTCTCACCTGGAAATAATGAGATAGTATACCTTTTCCCTCATCAGAGTGACATCACAGGAAGTCCACTAAAATGGAAGACGAAAACAAAATCCAGAGTTCTATAATAACCTAAAAGTCCCTGTTTCAAGTGAAAATCACCAAGTCAAAATTACCAGAGCCAGGAGGACCAGAATTCAGCTGTGCTGGCAGCATGATATTAGTTTTTCAGCTTCTATTTTCTAGGTGAGAAAATAAATCTCTGTTGTTAAAGCCACCTAGTCTATGACATTTTTTAAGACAGCATGAGCTGACTAATATAACCTGATACTAAAACCAGATAGACAAAGTATAACAAAAAAGGAAAGAAAAGTAAAATAGATCAATTTTTCTTGTAAATATAGATGCCAAAATTCTTAATCAAATATTAGAATACTAAATTCAGCAATACATAAAACTACATATACAATATGACCAACAGGAACTAATTTCAAGTTTGCAAGTCTTAATATTTAAAAATTAAGTAATATTACTCCCCATAAGCTTAATAAGAAAAAAACAATGTGGTATTATCAATTAGTGCTGGAAATCATTTCACAAAATTCAACACCTTTTCACAACAAACACTCTAAGAAAACCAGGATACAGTGAATCTCTTCAGCCTGACATAAAACTTCAGCCTGATATAAAATGTAAAATCTACAGTTAACACAACAGTTAACTGTGGAAGAGTAAATGCCTTCAGCCTGAGATCAGGAACAAGGCAGAAATATTCCTATCACTATTGCTACTCAGCATAGTACTGCCAGTTCTAACCAGGGCAATCAGGAAAGCAGTAAAATTCATAGAGATAACAACAAAAAAGTTGAACTTCTAGTTGTGGATGATATGATGTTCTACAGAGAAAATATCAAGAAATCTACTATATATATATAAACAAAAATTTAGCTAACCAATCCAACAAACAAAATATCTATAGGAATTAATTGAACATAATTCAACATAAATAAAATACAGGATTCAAGATCAACATAAAAATAGCAATAGTTTTTCTATATACTAACAATAAACATATAACATGTGAAATTAAAAAATACTATATTATTTATAATTGTTCAGAAATAAATGAAATCATTGAAAAATCTATGAAAACACGTACAGGACTTTTATACTAAAAGCTGCAAAATGTTGATGAAAGAAAGAAAATATCTATTAAAAGGAGGGGCATTCCATGTTCATGAATTGGAAGACTTAAAATAGCTACTATGTCAATTCTCCTCAAATTGATGTACATTTTCAGCACAGTTTCTATGAAAATTCCAGCAAAAATTGTTTTGTATATAACAACAAGATTATGCTAAGATTTATAAGGAATGACAATGACATTAGAATACCTCAGACAATTTTGAAAAGGAAGAATAAAGCAGAAGTAAGTATTCCACCTGATTTTAATATTTATTATATAATTACGGTTAATCAAGTCTCTGAGTTGTTAGTGAAAAGATATGGGACATAGATCCATAGAACAGAATAGGGAATCTGGAAAAAGGTTCACACAAATACAGCAAGCAGTTTTTTCACAAAAGTGCAAAAGTAGTTCAATGGAGTTGGAATAACCATTTTAAGAAATGATAATGGAACAATTGGCTACTCATAGCCAATATATGTATAGAATATATATATGTATACATACATATATACACACATATATATGTATGTATATATATCTTAAGGAAGAATTCTGAGACATAATCCTCAAACCATGGTCTATAAAAGAAAGAAAGCAATAAATTGGACTTCATCAAAATTAAATGTTTTCTGTATGAAAGACCCTCTAATGACCATGAAAAGACAAGTTACAGATAGGAATCATATATTTACAAGACACATGTCTGAGCAAAGATTCATATCTATGATGAATAAAGTACTATCATAACTCAAGATTGAAAAAACAAACCAATTAGAAATTGGGGAAGCTACATGAAGAGACGTTTCAATGAAAAAAGTGTACAGATGGCAAATAAGCACATGAAAAGATATTCAATATCACTCATTATTTAAAAAATTAAAATTAGAATAACAATGAAATATAACTCCATATCTGTTTGAACAGTTATTTTTTTAAAAAGTGACAATACCAAATGCTCTCAGAAATGCAGAGATACTAAATTTTACATATATTGCTGGTGGTATGTAAAATTGTACATCCATTCTGGAATACATTTGGCAGTTTCTAACAAGCTCAACATATTTATGATATAACCCAGACAGATGAAAATTGACTTCTGCATAGAATCCTGTGCATGAACATTCATAGCAGCTTTACTTTTTTATGGTTAATAATTAGAAACAACCAAAATGCATCTCAAAATATGAATCACTAAACTAATGTTACCACTATACCATGGAATACCTCTCAGAAATACAAAGAAATGAATAATTAAAACATACGGCGACTTGGATGGATCACAAGGGCGTTCTGTTGAATGAAAAAGCTATTATTAAAAGGTCACATAAGGCATAATTCCACATATATAAAATTCTCTAACTGAAAATGTTGTAGAGATAGTAGACAGATTAGTAGATACTAGAGATAAAAGATGGTTGGGGGACATGGACATATGGAAGAAAACAACATACAGCCACACCGCCAGGCCAGTAGCGGGGTGAGGGGCAAGGGGTGGGAGAGCATTAGGACAAACAGCTAATGCATGCAGGGCTTAAAACCTAGATGATCCGTTGATAGGTGCAGCAAGCCACCATGGCACACATATACTTTTGTAACAAACCTACACATTCTGCACTTGTATCCCAGAACTTAAAGTAAATAAATAAATAAATAATGAAAAGAGGGGAGTAGGATTGATGTGACTGTAAATAATTAACACAAGAGAAACCTTTGTTGTGATGGAAATAGTTCTGTATCTTGATTGCAGTTGTAGTTACACAAACTTCCCCAGGTGAAAAAATGAGCTAGAACTCATGTTTGTTTCTTGTGGCTGCTCTAACAAATTACTACAAACTGAGATGGCTGAAAACAATAGAAATGTATTCTGTCACAGTTCTAGAAACCAGGAGTCCAAAATCACAGTATCTTTGGGCTGAAATCAAGGTATTGTCATGGCTGCACTTCCTTCAGAGGCTCTAGAGGAGAATTTGTTATTTGTGTCTTTAAGGTTTTAGTAGTTATCAGCATTTCTTAGCTTATCTCTCTTGGCTTCCTATACACATAGGAATGTATATGTATAGTTTCCTTTGGTTTCTTTCTTCTACTGTGATGGCATTTAAGGCCCACCAGAATAATCCAAGTTAATCTTCTTTCAAGACCCTTGACTACATGTTTTGCATTATATTTAATCTTTGAGATATAAAGTAATATTTGCAGATGCTGGAAATTTAGTTAATTTATCTTTAGGAGGCCATTTTAAAAATCCTATAACAGAAATATGCCCACACATTGTACCAATGTCTAATTCTAATTGTGTTACTTTTTACTACATAAACCAGCATTAGACAACAATCATTATCAATTACATTAGCCCAAGAAATACCAGAACAAACTATTTTTTTTAGATTTGTTCACATAAAGCCTGTCCATAGTGTGCCATTGCATTGGGTACTCATAAATAACTCTGGAACTATTGGGCCTGTTGTTCATTTCCTGAAAGTAGAAAAATGCTGTCTAATTTAGGTCAGGAAGCACGTCTTGAAAAAGTAATACTTCAGAAAGTTTTGTAATTTTAAAGGATTGGAGAATTATACCCTGGACTCTGAAACAGCTTTGTCTCTTAGCAGAAGTCTTCTTTTCTTGGGGCATTATAAGGCCATAATCTTTCATCATCCATGACAGTCTCACTGACCTATCATGGGGATATGCAAATCCATAATTGACTTTATGGCTTCAAAGAGTTAGTACAAAAGTTTTAAAGACCTAACTGCTGAGCAGATACTTAGCACTACAGCATTTGTACTTTACTTAAACATTGCTGAGCAACAGCTCTTTGGAACACTTAAACACTATCCTGGATAAATGGCATCAGAAGAATCCATGCAATTACACTAAGAGTCCAGGCTCCATAATCTAATGGGATTGGAAATCACAGAGGCTAATTGCATCAGGCAGATTTTACTTGTAAATAAGTTACCCTGTGGAATGTTATTTTTTCTTGGGTAAACTCTGAATATGTCTAATGAGTTTGGCCTTGGTTTTTATACACCTATTCTGTTTACCTCTTCTCTTACAATGAACTCTATTCATTCTCCTAACAAACACTTATTAAACATCTATGTACCATGTGTTTTAAAACAGAAGTTATACTTTACTTGGAATTTAACTCACTATGTTACTTGCTAAATTCTCCTGTATTGGAGAGTCTCCAGATGATTTTTTCTCATTAATATTCAAGGGCTGATTATATTCTTTCACCAGGAAACTTAACTTCTATATTCTCTTAATATATAGTATCCTTTTAATGTCTATATTAAGAAGAGAAAGAAACTCATTAAAGTTTTCTAACTTTTCCAAAGTCATAAAGCAAAAAGCTAATAGAGTCTGACCTTAAGGCAGATCAACCCTATTTTTCTTTAATTTTTTTCTTTAAAAATTTAAGAATGTTCTGTGTGTATTTGTGTGTGTGTGTGTGTGTGTGTGTGTGTGTGTGTGGTTTAGCCTGAGGTCAATAGTGTATTGATACACATTATTCCACAATACACAATTAATATATAATAATTCACAATAATATATTTTCAATATCAGTAAATTGTCCCTTTCTGCTAATACTACAAACTTCAAAAATTATCTAGATAGAAAGATAGATACAAATATAAAATATTTAAACAAAATATATAAATAAAAATACCTAAACAGATTAAATAGAGACTCAAATTCATTACTTATTTTTTCCAAAGTTCTTAATTATATCAATGTATATCAACTGTTAAGTGCCAAGTGTTAGAGCTATAATACCTGCTACTAACAATCAAGTTACACACTTAATGTGTTATCTAAGCTTATCTTATACTGTTCTGATTTTAAATGTTTGTAATAAAACATGCTGATATGAAATTTCACAAGTTTTCCCCTCATTAAAACTGCCTATTTTTGTATTTTATGGAGGAACTATCTTGTTTGTTTTGTTTTATTTTGCTTTTTTAATTCACTAACTTTGAAAAATCAACAGTGTGAGAATAGCACTAAAAAAGATGTGAATACTCACTGTATCAATTTTTTATTGATAAGATATATTTTTGGGTGTCTGTGACATTTCCTCAAACGTCCAGACCAACAAATGTAAGAGAGAGCTAGAAGACCCATGAAACCTGATCATTCAAACATGGCTCTGCACATACCATTGAAATCAAAGTCTCCAGGAAAATGCCCAGCAAAGTTGGCTTCACACAAAGATAATTATCATGAACTACTTGACACTCAAATAGTTTTAGTAGAGTAAGAAAGAGGTAAGTTAGTGTAGTTTACATGTGCATATGTGTATATACACACATATATACATGCTTATGCATTTATAATGTGTGTATATATACATATGTAGATTATGGTCACTTAATATATATTTATTATTTTTCTTTTGTTTGCTTAGTATACATTATCCTACTTTCAGAATAAACACTGGTTTTCTCTTGAAGACATATAACTCTTATTTTTAGCAGTCCTTGTGTTTTAAATGGGATTAAAAACACTGCTAACTCTTAGTGGCACACTTATGTCTCAAATATGACCAATTGGCATATTCTGTCTCAGGCTACAAAGATAGTGTGAGGCACAGACTTTTATGAATATTGAAAGAGATATTTTATGTGAAAATTCATAGTTTTGTTATAAAAGCTTACCACATAAAATATCTCATCAATCTGTGAAGACTTTCTAGACCACACTTGAAATTTCATTTTACTCTATTTTTTTCTGCCTTCTGTGAAATTTGAAAGTGATGGCATCTGTCTAGTTCATTTCACTTTTGTTGATTCTTTGTAACTTCTGACGTCACTACTATGAACTACTTGTGTCCAATTGAATGAGTTTCCAAAGTTTAATTCTATACTGAATCTTGTCCTGAAGTTTAGCTTTTGTTCTTATGTCTTTAGTCTGCGACTGTAACTACTGAGATTTCTTATATTTCCATGCATTGCCTCATTGGAATTATCAAAGGCACAGTCCCACTTATTGTACTGTAGCAGGTCAAGTAATTTGAAAATACATGTAACATTTAAGTTAGTATTTAAATCAGGCCTTTAGTTTTTATTTGATTATCCTTCTTACATTCACACCCACTGTACTATTTCTATGCGGTCTAAGGAGATCAGGCTGCCCATAAACAACTACCTGGAATTATGCTGAAGCCTTAACCATTCAATGAAAAATCAAACAATTCAAATAGGGAATGTACCTCTTT
Source organism: Mandrillus leucophaeus (assembly GCF_000951045.1). NCBI lineage: Eukaryota > Metazoa > Chordata > Mammalia > Primates > Cercopithecidae > Mandrillus > Mandrillus leucophaeus. The sequence goes on along the minus strand of NW_012108430.1, from coordinate 368,244 downwards.
GAAAAAAAACAAAAAACAAAAAAAAAACCCAACTAACTGAAAATGCTTTTGACTAAAATTGCATAGAAATGCATTTGACAATAAAATTTGACCTTTGTAACACTCTGACACTCTCAGAGCGTGCACGACATAAAAGCAAGTATTATTAGGCTATATGGAAAATGAAGCACAGGAAGTTAAAGTAATATCCCCAAAGTCACTCTGAATGATGATCAGTGAGCTGGGATTGTGATATAGAACAAGAGAATCCAATTTACTGGTCTACCTGCTATAACCCTCTGCAAGCACTCTTTTTATTGAGTGTGTCTGTATGCTATTCTTGTAATAGATGTTGTGGAGAATGCAGGAATTAGTAAGATGCCTCTGAGCAATGTACTGGCTACCTCAAATATTTTGATTTTTCTCCTTTTTACTTATTTGAACATAATCTAATTATTTTTAAAAAGCTGTAAATGAATTTAAATAATTAGGCTCTAGATTCCTCCTCATCCTATTCCTGTTTGATAAATTCTATACCTCTTTTATAACTGCTTTTAAAACAATATTTTGTGACATAAATATTTCCTTTTTGAAAAGATGACAAAAGCTTTAGATGGATAATATGGACTAGAACTAGATTCAGGGTCACGGACTAAACGATCTCAGATAATTTAAACACATCAATATTATGGATGGCAAGGAGTTGGTTAGTTTTTGCTCTTTGGCCCCTTCCTGAAATCTGCCATAGATTTCAAAAGAATCAAGAAGTTTTAGGCAGTACAAAGTACTGAAAAATTTACTCCTCCAGAAAAGTATGTATTATTGGGATGAATTGATTTGATGATTTTAATTTTATAATCTTCTCATAGGTTGGTTGTGTCCTAAAAAATGTATAAATGTTCTGCATGATTGAAAATAATCTGTGTTAAAGAGAGGGATAGGAGAGCGAATCAGCATATGTTGAGTGGGTCCTGCTCTGTGCTAGGCAGTATGTCAAATTCTCTACATTTCTTAAATATCCTAACGGTGACTTAACCTTTCTAACATTTGCGAAATTGCTGAGAAACCGCAACAATTAAAATTTAAGACTGCTGGTAGAGCTGTAAGTTGACTATAGAGAGGAAGTAATTTAGGGTGATTGAGTGAACAAAGCATCAATTATTAGTTGTGTAGCCTTGGGCTGGATAGTTTCATGGTCTTTAAAATAAGGACATAACAGTACTTAGTCCATTAGGTTTCTGTGAGGATTAAAAGAGATAATGATTGCAAATCTCTAAGTACAGTTTTAGGCACAAAGTACATACACAATAATAAGCTCTTTGTTGTTGTTGTTTTTGCGACAGGGTCTTACTCTGTCGTTGAGGTTGGAGTGCTGTCATCGACCTCCTGGGCTTAAGTGATCCTGCCACCTCAGTCTCCTGAGTAACTGGGATTACAAGTGTGTGGCACCATGCCTAGCTAAGGTTTTACTTTTTTGTAGAGACAGGGTCTTACTATGTTGCCTAATCTGGTCTCAAACTCCTGGATGCTAGTGATCCCGCCACCTTGGTCCTCCACAATGCTGGGATTACAGGTCTGAGCCACCATGCCCAGGCCACAGTAATAAACTGTACTGAAGATGATGATTGGATAATAGCAAGTGGGGATAGTGATGTTCACACCTACCCCTAAATTTTCTGTATCTCATACTACCACATGGAAGCCCAGATTTGGGCTTGGCTCTATCACTCACTAGTGAGAAGAGGAAAAGCAGCATCTGACAGCCAGGACTTGGCCTGGAACTCAAGCTAGGCCAAACACTACTATTGAACATAAAAACACAGAAACATTGCCAAAACCAAAAAAGTAAAAATAAAGGAACTGATCTTCACTGTTTCTTTACAAATTACAGTTTGAAATTTACATCATATATCTTGACCTTAGAATTATAAAGATATCAAACCACAGAATTATCTTTGATGACAGCATCAATTCACAGAAAAGCCTTAAACTAGAGTTCAAATTCTGTATCCAGGGATTTTATTGTACACTTTTAGTGAGATGTCCCGTATTTCCTCAAGGTATGAGCTCTCCCTCATTGAACAAACCAATACACCCTAATACACCCTATTTTATTAAACTAAAAGCATGGTTCTGAGAGTCTTCATCTGGTCAATATTGATAGATATGGAGTTTCAAAAATATTTATTTGAGTTATTTCTACTTTCAACCACACCATTGATTCCATAATAATGCACACATGTGAAACCGCTTATATCTGTTTGAGGAACTGCTCTGTCCATGGATAGGAGGTGAATTCATGCTGAATTGCATTCTCAGGTTTTCTGAGACTCTTAAGCACTGGGTTTATTATACTTGTATTGTTAAGAATAAGGTCACCTCGGAATTTTTGGTTATTGAATCACATTGGTACTGTTCTTTGGAAAAACTATTCTCTGGTCCTTTGATGCGTATTTCTACTGTCTACTTGTCTAATGTCTTGAGTTTTGCTTATCTATAAGAGAAAATGTCTATAAGGTATATGAATGAAAAGTCTATTTTTAAGATTTATCTGGGGAATAAGTAATTCAGATCTCTCTAGACCAGTGTCCTTTGAATACCCTTTTACTTCAGGTCTCATTTCAAAGTTTTATAAGGATGTCTTCTTAGGTCTTGTGTTTTTCTACCTTTAGTTGAAGGAATTTTAAGATGACTTATGTACCCTATTGATATGCCCAAGATAATTTTATATTACATAGGAAATAGGATTTTGAAAATATAATTAAGGTTACTATTAAGCTTATTTTACTCTAGAGAAATTAGCTGGTGAGCCTGACTTAGTCACATTAGTGACTAAGTCACTTGAAAGCAGAGAATTTATCTGTCTCATAGAAGAAGCAGAAATCAGAACCATAAGTCTGGGAAAGAGCTGATGTGCAGTTACTGGTTCTGCAGATGGAGGTACTCATGTGTCAAAAATGCAGGTGACCTCTGGGAACTGAGAGTACCTTCTAGTTGACATCCAGGAAGAGAGGGGTGGGGTAAAAGAAATATACCTATGATCACAGAGAACTGAATTCAAGTAACAACCTGAATGAGCCTAGAAACTGATCTTCTCCCAAAGCTTCTAGATAGAAGTCTCAAACAGTTGACATTTCAGTTTCAGCCTTATGAGAACCTCAGCAGAGAAGCCAGGTAAGCCTGCCTGGACGTCTGACCTACAGAACTAAGCTGCATACTTAATTTCCTGCTGACTCAAAAAATTGAAGTTTTGTAATTTATCACTTCACCAGTCTTCCTGTACTCCAGCCATGTAAATGATTATTTATTCCATTCTTCCAGACCACCAATGCAAATGATTTGACAACCTTTCTGGATTTGTTGTATCAAATTTCCCAGCATTTTATCTCTCTATTCTACCATACCTTCTTTACAAGGGACCAATTGGCATTTAAGAGTTTTCAACATGTGTCACGTCACTCCCTGCACTAAAGGAATATTAAATTTGATAAATGTATTGACAAATAATTATTTCAATACTGTCACATACAAAACACTGTTCTAGGTATAAATATGACTTAGGTCTGGTCCTTGACCACAGATATCTCATTATTTAATGGAGGATGCAGACATACCTATTGGACAAATCTCAATAAAATTAATACTGCAATTTATTTTATCTAAATCAGGATTTATTGATCAATTAATATATTCCAATTAGTAAGCTTTAGTCTAATTATAACCAGCATGCTTTATGATCAAAAAAATCACTAAGATTTCTTTAATATAGTACTTGAAGTATAGAAAGATTTCAGTAGGTAAAAATTAACTGTGATTTTTTTTTAATAAGCAGCACTCGCATTCATAGTGTGTGACTCTCTCTCTCTATATATATACACACACACACATAGTGTGTGGGGGGAGTCGAGGGGTGGAGGTGAGTGTATCCAAGTCCAGAAGATAATATCATAGTCATAAATAAGAGAAGAAGCATGGAGAAGAAAATAAAGGTAAGTTGAATCATTCATCATTCCATTAATTCATTGATGAAAACGTTACTACATATTTTCTAAGTATCAAGCACTTGACATTCAGTAGCGGCCTGATTTATTATTGATAGCTGTGATCTTAAAAAAGGTAATATAATAGAGGCAACTACTCAGCTGTACACTCCTCAGTTACTAGAGACCTGTTTCCTTGAAAATATACACTTCCCATGACTGTCTTATGTGATTTTTGGCTAATGTTTTGCCATTTGACCTTTAATACACTTTATCTACCTTCCCTGCTATGCTCTGTGCTACCTATAAAGGGAGTATCATCAGTCTTCTGTGGCAACTAGCTGCTGGTAGAGTTTAGCCAATTAGGTATCTGCATGAATACACAGGGATAAAGAGAAAGTAAGACAGAGACATTTATTCTCCTGATCCTTTCTCTCAAGTCTCTTTTATGTCCCACTATTAAAGTAGTTCTCCCTCTGAATTCTGATAGCTGCTTTCTATCCATATTCCTACCCTGGGATTACTGCTCTTAGTCTATGATTACTTCTGTAACATCCTAAATCTTTGAAAATAATATATTTTTAAAAAAACTTATGAAACTAACCCAGCTTGCATTTGTCATGTTTCATTATAAGACCCAGGCTGCTACTAATTTGGAATATGTATGTTTTCCAATTAATTTTTAATTTTTTGTCATTCATTTCTATACTAACATTCTTGACTGTTGTAATTTTTTTTAACATTCTTTAAATTTGATGCTTGTTTCCACTTACTTCCCTTCAGATTATGTGTGATGGGTAAGTGTACCCAGCTTAAATGTACATGATTAAGAATGACATTCATGGCCAGGCAAGGTGGCTCACACCTGTTATCTCAGCATTTTGGGAGGACGAGGCAGGTGGATCACGAGGTCAGGAGTTTGAGATCAGCTTGAACAACAAGGTGAAAACCCGTCTCTACTAAAAATATAAAAATTAGCCAGGTATGCTGCCATATGCCTGTAATCTCAACTACTCAGGAAGCTGAGGCAGGAGAATTGCTTGAACCCAGGAGGTGGGGATTGCAGTGCGCTGAGATCATACCACTGCACTCCAGCCTGAGCAACAGAGTGAGACTTTGTCTCAAAAAAAAAAAAAAAAAAAAAAAAAAAAGACATCCATTACACCTTAGATGGATATTTCAATGGTCTCCCCATTAATCTATAGTGCTTCAACCTCTAGATGTTCCAAATTTAACTGACTCTCAACAGTGCCTTCAAGGAAATTTTTCTAAAATAATTACAAAGTATTTAAATCTAAGAGTTTCCACTCCTAGCTTTGTTCAAGGGACAGTTTTATGTTATTCTCTTAAATATCCTTATGTAATTTTGAGACCAAGAAATATCTATCTTACTATTACCATATATTGTGGAAGTTTATCTGTAATCATAACTAAAAAAGGAATACAAATGCATGCTAGTTACAGTAGATATTATAGGAATAATATCTGGTTTACTTTTCTGACGCCTTGTCCAGACTGACTATTTGTATAGAGAGATAGTGTCTTTTATTCCCATATTTCAAACTCCTAGCAGAAAGTGTAGCCCAAGATAGATTTGCTGGCATGAAATAAATATATGCTAGATAAATAAATGACTATATTCCATCTAGGAGCATATGAATTTTAAAACAGTAACAAAAAATGGTTTCTTTGAATTTATTCCTATTCAGTGTAGGCTAAGTGTTCAACAAATACATGAATGGTTAAGTGTTTGTAATAGGTAAAAACAAGATTTCATGGCCCTTCCAGATTTAAAGTTCAATTATTTTGGAGTGTAATTATAGTTAAAAGTGGAGAAACAGAACACATTAAGGCCTCATTTTGTAGTTTAATTCTTCCTGTATAGTTACCCTAGAGCTGGTTTATAATTATAGTGAAAATGCATATGGGATATCAAATAGAATAAGACTTTGTGGTGCCTTTCTTTATCTTCATTGTTTTTTATTTTTAAATATAAGTCAGCACAGGCTCTGCTGGGTATGTCAGTAATAAATAGAGTGACAAAAGCCAAAATATAATAATATTGTGTTCTTTCATTCCAATTTTATTCTAAAGATTAAAGAATAATGTTTCTTTTTTTATTCAAAAATATTAGCAAGTAATAAATGGCAGTGTCCCTGCTACTTAAAATATAGCAAAGAGCAAGACAAGGTTTTTCCTCTTGAAAATACATGAGAGCGATCAAGACAATATGTACGTATAAAAAATGTAGTTGCTATAGCTTCAGATATGGCTAAAAGATAAGAATAAAATAAAAAAATAAAAAGTTATAAGTCTACTGAATGAAGCCAGGTGGGAATTCTTTTATTTTATTATTTTATTTATTTATTTTTTTTGAGACGGAGTCTAGCTCTGTTGCCCAGACTGGAGTGCAGTGGCACAATCTCAGCTCACCGCAAGCTCGACTTCCCGGGTTCACGCCATTCTCCTGCCTCAGCCTCCGAAGTAGCTGGGACTACAGGCGCCCGCCACCACGCCCGGCTAATTTCTTTTTTGTAATTTTAGTAGAGACGGGGTTTCACTGTGTTATCCAGGATGGTCTGGATTTCCTGACCTCGTGATCCGCCCGCCTCGGACTCCCAAAGTGCTGGGATTACAGGCTTTAGCCACCTCGCCCGGCCAGAATTCTTTATTAGAATTACCTAGTATATGTAATATAAAAGTAATCAACTAAGTGTTTTCAAAAGTCATAGCTGGTCTTGAACTCCTGAGCTCAAGCAATCTGCTCACCTCAGCTTCCTGAGTAGCTGGGACTACAGGTGTGTGCCACCACTCCCAACTAAAGCCATTTTCTAATGTAATCCTCACAATCCCTACATGGAGATATTTTTAATTCTCATTTTACACATAGGGACTTTGAGACTCAGAGAAGTCAAGTGACTGTTTTACAGGTGCACATCAATAGAGAGGTAGTATGTGCATTAAATGACAGCTCTTTTTGAGACCAAAAGCCAGGGAAATTTCAGGGATCCTCCAAACTCTACAATTCTGCTTTTCATGATCTTCCAACCCATTTTTCCTTATGCGCAACAACAACCCTGAACACTGTAGACCCAGGATTTCAGGTCGATCATAAAATGGAGCAGTAATTATCACGGAAAGTAGAGTTATAAAAGGAAAGGGATGAAAAGCTTTTCAAAGGCCACAGATATAGGCAACCTCGAGTCAGCCAGGACATCATCTGGAAACAAAGAAAGATGGCTTGTATATCAGCTCAGCACTGAAGCATGGCAGTGGGGTTGTTGGACATAAATCGGAGGAAAAGGGTCCAAACACCTCAAAGGGAGGGATTCAGTTTCAAGTTTTCATACTTGATTTCAGAAAAAAAAAAAAATAGACAGATTTTTTGAATTTATTCCAGAATGCATGTTCATAAACTAGTTGTTTTCTTTTTAAATTTTATGTAAATACAGAGCAAGAAATAAAACAGTTGGCCAAATATTGTAGTAATTTTATAAATTTTATCAACATTGTTTTTCATTTACATACCACTTGATAAATTGAAAAACACATTTTTAGCACACTTGACGTATGCCACCTGTATTATTTTCCTAGGACTGTCATAACAAAGTGACTTAAAGAACAGAAATGTACCTACTAACAGTTTTGGAGACTGGAATGTGTTAGCAGAGTTGGTTTTTCTCCTTGGCTTAAAGCTGGCTGCATTAGTCTATTGTCCCACTGTTATAAAGAACCACCCAAATCTGGGTAATTTATGAAGAAAAGAGGTGTAATTGCCATACAGTTGCATAGGCTTACTGGGAACCATAAATGGGAGGCCTCAGAAAATTTACAATCATTGTGGAACGTGAAGGGAAAGCATATACCTTCCTCATGTGATGGTAGGAGAGAGAGAGAGAGAAAGGTGAGGTGCCACACACTTTATTTATTATTTATTTATTTATTTGTTATTATTATACGTTAACTTTTAGGGTACATGTACACAACGTGCAGGTTTGTTACATATGTATGCATGTGCCATGTTGGTGTGTTGCACCCATTAACTCATCATTTACATTAGGTATATCTCCTAATAATTCCCTCCCCCCTCTCCCCACCCCATGACAGGTCCTGGTGCGTGATGTTCCCCACCCTGTGTCCAAATGTTCTGATTGTTCAACTCCCACCTATGACTGAGAACATGCGGTGTCTGGTTTTCTGTCCTTGCGATAGTTTGCTCAGAATGATGGTTTCCAGCTTCATCCGTGTCCCTACAAAGGATATGAACTCATCCTTTTTTATGGCTGCATAGTGTTCCATGGTGTATATGTGCCACATTTTCTTAATCCAGTCTATCATTGATGGACATTTGGGTTGGTTCCAAGTCTTTGCCATTGAGAATAGTGCCGCGATAAACATATACACTTTTAAATTATCAGATCTCATGAGAACTCACTCACCATCATGAGAACAGCAAAGGGGAAATCTACCCCTGTGATCCAATCACCTCCCACCAAGCCCCTCCCCCAACATTCGGAATTACAATTCAACATGAGATTTGGACAGAGACACAAATCCAACCCATATCATTCTGCTGCTGGCCCCTCCCAAATCTCATGACCTTTTCACACTGCAAAATACAGCTATCATTCCTCAACAGTTCTCTAGTCTTAACTTGTTTCAGCATTAACTCAAAATTCTACAGTCCAAAGTCTCATCTGAGACAAGGTAAGTCCCTTCGGCCTATGAGCCTGTAAAACCAAATCTCTCTAAGATATAATGAGAATGCAGGCATTGGTAAATGCTCTGATGCAAGCCCAAAACCCCTCAGGGCAGTCATTAAATCTTAAAGCTCCAAAATGATCTCCTTTGACTACATGTCTCACATCCAGGCCATGCTGATGCAACTGGTGGGCTCCCAAGGTCTTGGGCAGCTCTGACCCTGTGGTTCTTCAGGATACAGCCCCAAGGCTGCTTTCACAAGCTGGCATTGAGGGCTTGTGGCTTCTTTTTTCTTTTCTTCTTTTTTGAGACAGAGTCTCGCTCTTGTCACCCAGACTGGAATGCAGTGGCATGATCTTGGATCACTGCAACCTCCACTTCCTGAGTTCAAGTGATTCCCCTGTCTCAGCCTCCCAAGTAGCTGGATTACAGGCACCTGCCATCACGCTTGGTACGTTTTGTATTTTTAGTAAAGACGGGGTTTCACCATGTTGGCCAGGCTGGTCTTGAACTCCTGACCTCAGGTGATCCACTTTGGCCTCCCAAAGTGTTGAGATTACAGGTGTGAGCCACTGTGCTTGACTGGACCTGCGGCTTTTCTAGAGGCACAGTGCAAGCTGTCACTGGATGTAATATTTTGGGGTCTGAAGAATAGTGGCCCTCTTCTCAGAGTTCCGCTAGGCAGTGTCCCAGTGGGACCCTGTGTTAGGGCTTCAACCCCACATTTCCCATTTGCACTGCCCTAGTAGAGGTTCTCCATGAGAGTTCCACCCATGCAGCAGACATCTGCCTGGACATCCCATTCAGGAGCTTCCACACATACTCTGAACTTTAGGTGGAGGTTCCCAAACCTCAACTCTTGCCTTCTGAGTAACTACAGGCCCAACACCATGTGGAAGCTGTCAAGGCTTGGGGCTTGCAGTCTCTGAAGCAATGGCCTGAGCTGCGCCTTGGCCCCTTTTAGCCACAGCTGGAGCTGGAGTGGCTCAGATGCAGGCCACCATGTCCTGAGGCTGCACAGAGTGGCCAAGCCCCAGGCCTGACCCAGGAAACCATTTTTTCTCCTAGCCCTTGGGACCTGTGATGGGAGGGGTTGCCTTGACATTCTCTGAAATGCTTGGGACACATTTCCTCTATCGTTTTGGCTATTAACAGTCAGCTCCTTTTACTTAAGCAACTATCTGCAGTCAGCTTGGGCTTGAATTTCTCCTGAGAAAATGGTGTTTTCTTTTCTACCACATAGCTGGACTGCAAATTTTTCAAACTTTTGTGCACTGTTTCACTTTAACATGTACATTCCAGTTTCAGATAATCTCTTTGTTCATGTATATGAGATATGAGTGTACACTTTAAAAAATATCTAGGTCATATTTTCAATGCTTTGCTGCTTAGAAATTTATTCTACCAGATACCCTAAATCATCTCTCTCAAGTTCAAATTTCCACAGATCTCTAGGGCAGGGGCAAAATGCTGCTACTCTCTTTGCTAAAGGATAGCAAAAGTGACCTTTACTCCAGTTTCCAATAAACTCCACATCTCTATCTGAAACCACCTCAGCCTGGACTTCATTGTTCACATCACTATCAGCATTTTGGTCAAAACCCTTCAACAAGTCTCTAGGAGGTTTCAAACTTTTCCACATCTTCCCATCTTCTTCCACATCCTCCAAACTGTTCAAGCCTCTGCCTATTACCCAGTTCCAAAGTTGCTTCCACATTTTCAGGTATCTTTACAGCAGTACCCCACTCTTCTGGTACCAATTTTCACACTCTGCAATTCTCACACTGCTATGAAGAACCACGAAATTTATGAAGAAAAAAGGTTTTGTTGACTCACAGTTCCACAAGATTAACAGGAAGAATTACTGGGTGTCCTCAGGAAACTTTCAGTCATGGTGGAAGAAGAAGAGGAAGCAAGCACTTTCTTCACATGGTGGTGAGAGAGAGAGAGAGAGAGAGAGAGAGAGAACAACAGGGGAAGTGCCTCACACTTTTAAACTAGCAGATCTCACAAGAACTCACTCACTGTCACAAGACCAGCAAGGGGGAAATCTGCTCGCATGAACCATTCATTCCCCAACAAGTGCCTCTTCCAATTTGACATGAGATTTGAGTGGGGACACAAATGAAAATCATATCGATGGCCATATTTTCCCTGTGTCCTCATATGGTTTTCCCTCTCTACACGTTTGTGTCCATATTTCCTTTTCCTATATGGACACCAACTATATTGGATTAGGGTCCCCCCATTTACTTCATTTCAAATTAATTAGGTTTTAAAATATCTTATATCTAAATATGGTCACCTTCTGAGCTACTCAGGTGTTAAGATTTTAACATATGAATTTGGGGGCTACACAATTTAACCTCTAACAATACTTGTTGATACATTCTTGTTTTTAAAATGAAGTTTTGTGGATGAAACTTGATCTATGAGAGGACAAGTGATTTTTCCATGATAAAGTAAGTCTTCAGTAGTGCAGAAAAGTATTAAGATTCAGAAAGGGATGACATTGACAGAAAGTATACATTATTCTATAGTGACTCTAGCAAAATTAGTTAATCAGAAAAAATAAATAAAGAAAATGAGATTTCTCCTCAGTACCATTCACAGATATTTATGATTGATTAAAAACCTGAATATAGTAATTAAATTTCTGAATAAGCATTGGGGAAAAAAATCTCTTAATGACATACCATGACATAAAACATTAAGAACAATAATGGTACATTTAACACTTTAGTATTTTTCTCACTTGCTCGTCTCAGCATTCCCCTTCAGCCCATTTTCAGGCTTTGAAACCTCCTTAGGAAACTCTGCAAGATGCTTGAGTCCTTAAGGAGTTCACTGATTAGATCATCTTTATGGAAAATAGACATTGACTCATAAATGGGTATTACTATCTTATTTAATATTCACAAAACACTCTGACCTTAACTTGGCTTATATATTTCAATTCATAGGTGATAAATAACACTCAGCGAGAGGGTTAATATTTGACTAAATCTGTACAGTGATGGCATTATGTGAAGTGAGAGACTTAAGATGATTCAATAATCAAAAATCTTGGCCAAGCATCTCATACTAGAATACAGTCAAATTTCAACCTTGAAGCATTTTGGTATCATACAGAACTAAAATTATTATGAGATCCTTTTCCAGAAGATAATTAATGTTATTCTAAAAACCAAAATGTATAATCTTTTGTTTCAGAAGAGTAGCATGTTGATAGGTTTGGAAAAATAAAAAGAATTTCAGCTTCAATGAAAGTCATGTAACTGTTACTCACCCCATTTAGCACCAAGCATAAGCTTCCTCATCACATCAACAGTAAGTGTTTCAACTCCAACATGTAAATTTCTCAAAGTATAATTATTCTTAATTATTTATCATATTCATGAGACTGAGATTCTTACTTGTGTTTACTGAAGCATGAATCTGTCTTCCATTCTTTAGACTTACTGCTTTTATTTTCTTTTGAATAGCAAATTCAGTCAATTTTAGCACATATGACTCTTCTTAAAAACTAAAATGCATTGAAGACTTTAGAGGTATTTAGCAGAACACAGCAGTCCTTTTATATTATCTTTTTACTGTGGGTAAAATGGACATTTTAAAATATGAGAGGTGAACAATGACAAAAATATTTCAACTGGCTGGTTCTGTGTTGTTAAAATTATACCAGATCACCCTGCTAGAATTAATCTCTTCAAACATTTTACTTTTATTATGGCTCTTTGTATTAGCACATTTATGTAAAAGTCTAACTCAGATTGTGAGTTTCTTGAGGAAAGAGGTTTTCCTCTGTCACTTTTCATATCTTCCATAGTTTTACTTGGTTCTGATGCTCAAATTATAGAATTAAGGAGATGTTAAAGATATGAAGGAGGGGGAGAAGCTGTAGGATATATTATTTCTTAAAATAATTTTGTGGGATTTTTTTCTGTATTAAATTGAGGCTTTATTTTTCTGGTATTTGCTTACTTGACAAATCATAAAAACTGTAATTTATTAAAGCTCCCAGTAGGTACCAGGACTTGTGCTATGAAATTTGTATATATTATCTTCTTAAATCTTCATGACAACCCTATGGAGTCAATCTTATGATTTTCATTTTACAGCTAAGGAAACTAAAGCTTAGGCAGGATAAATAAATAAATAAATAGAATTCTTAATTCTATTCAATATTCCAACATTGTATCTATGCAATGTACTTACTTTTACTGCATCTTTTGCATGCCATTTTAAGGAACTTTTAGTTTTGATAAGATAAATATTAGCCTCCAAAATTATTCTATACAGCCCTTTTACATTTCTCTATTTACCATAACAAATGTTAATGCACTGTTGTTTTCTGGAATGTTTATATTCATAGATTTCAGGCATTTGATTATATAGCTTGTATTAGTCTGTTTTCATGTTGCTTGTATTAGTCTGTTTCATGCTTGTAAAGACATACCTGAGACTGACTAATTTACAAAGAAAAAGAGGTTTAATGGACTCACAGTTCCACGTGGCTCTGGAGGCCTCAATCATGGCAGAAGGTGAAAGACACAACTTACATCACAGCAGACAAGAGAGAATGAGAACAAAGCCAAAGAAGTTCCCTTATAAAACCATCAGATCTCGTGACACTTATTCACTGCCAAGAGAACAGTAGGGGGTAACTACTCCTATGATTCAACTATTTTCCACCAGGTCCCTCCCACTATATGTGGGAATTATGGGAGCTGCAATCCAAGATGAGATATGGGTATGGACATAGAGCCACATCATATCAAGCTGATACTCTTTTTATTAATCTTTGACATTATAGGCAAAAGAAAGCAGCAATCCCCTCCATATAATGACATAAATGAAGCCTACTAGTTATCTGTAATACTATCTAGTCTGACTTAGTTTATTCCTAGTCATTAGTGTTCAAGGCTGTTGTAAAATTGAAGTCTGATAATCCAATTTGATTAACAGATAGGTATGCTTATATAAATTTTAAGTTCAAGGAGGATATACTTCTTTTTTCCCTCCAGAAAAATCAGTATTTTTAGATTTCTTGTGGATAAAGATTCAGTAAATTGATTTTTATTCTGAGTTCTCATAATTTATATGAAGTAAACCTTTATTTATATTATTTGGAGGAAAAGTGTAAGGCTGGAGAGGCTAAAAGATCAGATAATGAGAAAATATTATTAATAAAACATAAGGTTAAAAAACTATTAATTTTCTAAAGATTAAATCTATTATTTAGTAAACATACCTCCACACACAAATGCACATACATATATGTACACACTCTTATAACATGGCTTAACATGATTACTGTGTATATGTACATAGATGTGTTTTTATTTGGGTACTCCGATGTCAGGTGCAGGTATATTTATAATTGTTTTATTTTTCTGAAGAACTGATATTGTTATTATTACATAGTATATTTCTTTGTTTCTTTGAAAGTTTTGACTTCCAGCCTACTTTGTAAGCCTACAAAATAAGTGGACCAATATATATGGGTTGTTAATCTTTTTGTTATACCTAAAGTAGCCATATATTTGAATCAATACATTTCTTCATAATTATCTATCTAATTCATGAAAATAAGTGTCATTTATCAGAAATGTAAAATTTGTTGGAGGAGTAACATCACCAAGATGGCAGAATTGGAAGTGCAAGACTCTCCTCCCTGCATGGAAATATTAATTCAAAAACAATATATGAACCACTTAACATAAAGTATGAGTGAGTCAGGGAGGAGGCAGCAAAAAGTAATATTTCTTTATGCAGTTGAAATGATCGCATTGTCAGCTTAAAATATACATTTATAAATATAAGATGTTTTATGTAATGCACATAGTAATTATAAAGAAAATACAGAAGATACACAAGACAGAATGAGAGAGGAATCAAAGCATGTCACAATAAAAAAAAAATGAAACATAGAAGACAGCAAGAGAGGAAAAGAACAATAACCATCACCAAAGCAATAAGACATGAAAATCTACAAAACAGACAGAATACAGTTAACCAAATGGCAGTAGTAATTCCTTCTCTATCAGTAATCATTTTACAGGTAAATGGATGAAATTCCCCAGTCAGAAGACACAAAGTGTCCTGATAGATTTTAATAAACATCAAAAACAAAATCCAACTATATTCTCCCTATAAGAGATTCATGTTACATTTAAGGATATATGTAAATTGAAAGTGAAAGGATGGAAAAAGTATATCCAATGCAAATGGTAACCATATGGGAGCAGGAGCGATCATACTTATATCAAACATTAACAGAACTGAAAGGAAAAATAGACTACAACACAATAGCAGTAGGATATTTTAATATCCTACATTCAATAATGAATAGAAAACAACACTGGATGGATCTAACAGACTTGTACCAAACTTTACACCTATGAAGAACAGAATACACATTCTTCTCAAGTGCGCACAAGATATTTTTCAGGATAAATGTTAGGCCACAAAACACATTTTAACATATTTAAGGTTGAAATCATAGTGAGTAACTTCTGTTACAACAATGAATGAAACTAGAAATCAAGAGCAGAAGGAAAACTGAAAAGTTCATAAATGTGACAATTAAATCAGACAAAAAAAAATGAAAGAAACGGTATCCAAATAGGAAAATAAGTCAAACTATCTTTCTTCACAACAATATGATTCTATTTCTAGAAAACCCTAACGACCCTGCCAATAGGCACCAGGAACTGACAAATAACTTCAGTACGGTTTCAAGATGAAAAAATCAATGTATAAAAATCAGTGGCATTTTTATACACCAATAACCTTCAAGCTGAGAACCAAATCAAGAAAGCAATCCCTTTTAAAATACACACACACACACACACACACACACACACACACACACACAATGTAGGAATGCATCTAATCAAGGAAGTAAAAGATCTCTACAAGGAGAATAAAACATTGCTGAAAGAAATCAGAGATAACACAAACAAATGGAAAAACATTCCATGCTCATGAATTGGGAGAATCAATATTGTTAAAAAAAAGTAGCCATACTGCCCAAAGCAGTTTACAGACTCAACACTATTCCAAACTACCAATTTTATTTTTCATATAATTAGAAAAATCTATTCTAAAATTTGTGTGGAACCAAAAAGGAGCCCCAACAGCCAAAGCAATTTTATGCAAAAAGAACAAAGTTAGAAGCCTCACATTACCTGACTTCAAACTATACTACAGGGCTACAATAATAAAAGCAGCATAGTACTCATACAAAACAGACACACAGACTTGTGCAATATAAAAGAGAATCCAGAAATAAAGTTACACACTTACAGCCTTCTGATCTTTGACAAAGTTGACAAAAATAAGCAATGGAGAAAGGATTCTCTAGTCAATAAATGATGTTAGAATAGCTGGCTAGCCATATGCGGAAGGACGAAACTGGCTCCCTACCTTTCACCATATACAAAATTAACTCAAGATGGATTACAGATTTAAAGGTATAACCTCCAACTATAAGAATCTTTAAAAAAAACCTTGGAAACACCATTCTGTATATCAGCCTTGGGAAATAATTTATGACTAAGCTCTCAAAAGCAATTGCAACAAAACCAAAAATTAACATGTGGGACCTAATTAAACTAAAGAGCCTCTGCACAGCAAAAGAGATTATTAATAAACAGACAACCTACAGAATCACAGAAAATATTTGTAAACTATGGATCTGACAAAGGTCTAATATCCATAATCTATAAGGAACTTAAACAATTAAGCAAAGAAACCAATAACTCCATAACAAATAACTGCCCATTCTCACTTATATGGGAGAGCTAAACAGTGAGTACACATGGATATAAAGTAGGAACAATAGCTGGCCTGGCATGGTGGCTCATGCCTGTAATCTCAGCATTTTGGGAGGCTGAGGTGGGTGGATTGCTTGAGCCCAGGAGTTAGAGACCAACCTGAGCAACATGCCGAGACCTCATCTCTAAAAAAAGGAATAAAAATAAAAATAAATAAAATTCCAAAAATTAGCTGGGTGTGGTGGTGTGTGCCTGAAAGTCCCAGCTTCTTGGGAAGCTGAGGTGGGAGGATTGCTTGAGCTCAGGAGATTGAGGCTGCAGTGAGCCATGGTCATGCCACTGCACTTCAGCCTAGGAGACAAAGCAATACCTTGTCTGGGGGAAAAAAAAAAAAAAAAAAAAGATGGGATGGGAACAATAGACACTGGGGACTACTAAAGGGGAAACAAAAGGATGGGGGAAGGGCTAAAAGAAAACCAAAACTGTTGTGTACTGTTCTTATTATCTAGGTGACAGTATTATTTGTATTCCAAACATTAGCATCATACCATATCCCCACATAACAAACCCACACATGTACTCAGCTGAATTTAAAATAAAATTTGAAATTATTTTTTAAAAATAAATTAAACAGCACGCCCCCAAGCAACCAATGGGTCAAAGAAAAAAATCAAAGGGAAATTAGAAAATATTTTGAGACAAATGATAACAGAAAACATAGCATACCAAATCTTACATGATACAGAAAATGTAGGCATTAAATTATATTGTGCACCTTATTTTTATTATTATTACATTGTCAAATACAATAAAATATACAACTCACCATAATGTAGAATCAGTGTTTGGAATCCTGAGCTTCTTTTTCTACAACTAGATGGTCCCATCTGTGGTTGATGGGAGACAGTGACAGATCATCAGGCATTAGATTCACATAAGGAATGTACAACCTAGATCCCTAACACAGGAAGATCACAACAGTATTTGCATTCTGATGAGAATCTAATGCTGCCACTGATCTGACAGGAAGTGGAGCTCAGGTGGTAATAAGAGTGAGAAGGTGCTGCTGTAAATGCAGAGGAAGCTTGGCTCACTTGTTCACCGCTCACCTCCTGCTGTGCAACCCACTTCAAAGAAGAAGGAAGAAGAAAGAAATAGAAGAAACTAAGCCCAAATGTATCAAAACGAAGGAAATAATAAAGATTAGGAGCAGAAACAAATAAAACAAATAATATAAAACATTTAAAAAGAAATCAACAAAACTGATATTTGACGTTTGAAAAGATCAACAAAATTAAAATACTCTTAGCTATGTTTACTAATTGAAAAAGAGAGAGGATTCAAGTAACTAATATCATAAATGGAAGAGGAGACATTACAACTAATGTCACAGAAATTTTAAAAAAAAGACTGTAGGAGACAAATATGAACAATTATTCACCAAGAAGTTGAATAACCTGGAAGAAATAAATTCTTAGAAATATACAACCTACCATGACTGACTTACAAAATAATATAAAATCTGAACAGACTTATAACTGGTAAAATGATCAAATCAGTAATCAAAAATATCTCAACAAAACAAAAAAGCTCAAGACAAGATGGCTTCACTAGTGAATTCTACCAAGCATTTATTTTATTTTATTTTTAATTTTGATTTTTGTGGGTATATAGTAGTTTTATGTATTTATGGGGTTAAAAAATTAATGCCAAGCTTTATTGAACTGTTCCAAAATTTTGAGAAGAGAAAATATTTCCAAACTCATTTTACTAGGCCAGTATGACTCTCATACGAACTACAGACAAAAAATTAAAAAAAGAAAGAAATTATAGACCAGTATCCCTGATAAGTATTAATGCAAAAATTCTCAAAAAACTAACAGTAAACCAGTAGAAAGTTACACGATCATTTCAACTGATGCACAAGAAAAGCATTTGACAAAATTTGACACCCTTCCATGATAAAAATCACTCAAAAAACTAGAAATAGGAGGATGCTACTTTAACATAATAAAGTCCACATATGAAAGCCGCCAACTATCATAGTCAACAGTGAGGAACTAAAAGAATTTTCTTGAAAATTATTAACAAGGCAAGGACTGTCACTCCCATCACTTCTGTGCAACATAGTACTAAAAGTTTTACAGCCCTTAGGAAGGAAGGAAGGAAGGAAGGAAGGAAGGAAGGAAGGAAGGAAGGAAGGAAGG
>NW_012108430.1:348309-349491 GCF_000951045.1 Mandrillus leucophaeus | reverse complement strand
GAAGAGAGGGAGACAAGGAAAGAGGGAATGAGGGAAAGAAAGAGGCACCCATGTTGGAAATGAAGAAATAATATTATTTACAGAGGACATGATCTTGTACACAAAATACTCTAAATTTTCCACACATAGAAAACAATAAAGAGCTAATAAATAAATTCAGCAATATTGCAGCATACATGATCGACATACAAAACTCAGCTATACACTAACAATGAACAATCTGAATAAGAAATTGTAAAAAACTAGTTTCTTTATAATAGAATAAAATACTTAAGAATAAACTTAACTGAAAGGTGAATTATTTATACTCTGAAAACTACAAAACATTGCTGAAAGAGAATTGCTTGAACCCAGCAGGTGGAGGTGGCAGTGAGCCAAGATCACACCACTGCACTTCAGCCTGGGTGACAGAGCAAGACTTCGTCAAAAAAAAAAAACAACCGACTAGACTTTACACCAATAATAGAATAGAATAGAATAGAATAGAATAGAATAGAATAGAATAGAATAGAATAGAATAGAATAGAATAGAATAGAATAGAATAGAATAGGACAAGAATGCTCAGAAAACCCTTGTGTATATGATCAATTGGTCTTTGATAAAGGTGCCAGGAATACACAAGGAAGGGACATTCTCTTAAACAAATGGGCTCTAGAAAAGTAGATAAAATTTTTTATCCTTCAGCATTTTAAGGTTGTTATCCTATTGTCTCATGGCCTGTAATGTTTCCACTGAAAAGTCTGCTGCCAGGCATATAGATGCTCCATTGTACATCGCTTCTTTTCTCTTGCTGCATTTAGAATCCTTTCTTTATTCTTGACTTTTGGGAGTTTGATTATTAAATGCCTTGAGGTAGTATTTTTGGGGTTAAATCTACTTGGTTTTCTATAACCTTCTTGTACTTAGATATTGACATTTTTCTGTAAGTTTGAAAAGTTATCTTTTATAATCCCTTTGAATAAACTTTCTAGCCCTCTCTCTTTCTCTACCTACTCTTTAAGGCCAATAACTTTTACATTTTCCCTTGTGAGGCTATTTTCTAGTTCCTGCAGCAGTGCTTCATTTTTCATTCCTTCTTTTTTGTCTCTTCTTACTGTGTATTTTCTCTCTTCCCTCCCTCCTTCCTTCCTTCCTTCCTTCCTTCCTTCCTTCCTTCCTTCCTTCCTTCCTTCCTTCCTTCC
>NW_012108430.1:342457-344364 GCF_000951045.1 Mandrillus leucophaeus | reverse complement strand
TTCCTTCCTTCCCTCCTTCCTTTCTTTTCTTCTCTTTCTTCTCTTTCTTTCTTTCTTGAGATGGAGCCTCTCTCTGTCGCCCAGGCTGGAGTGCAGTGGCATGATCTCGGCTCACTGCAAGCTCTGCCTCCTGGGTTCACACCATTCTCCTGCCTCAGCCTCCCCAGTAGCTGGGACTACAGGCACCCGCCACCATGCCCGGCTAATTTTTTGACTTTTTAGTAGAGACTGCGTTTCACCATGTTAGCCAGGATAGTCTCAATCTCCTGACCTCATGATCCACCCACCTCGGCCTCCCAAAGTGCTGGGATTACAGGCGTGAGCCACCGCACCCGGCCCTGACTGTGTATTTTCAAATAGCTTGTCTTCAAGTGCGCTAATTCGTCTGCTTGATTCATTATGCTATTAACGGACTCTGATGCATTAGTCAGAATGAGAATTGCATTTTTCAGTTCCAGAACTTCTGCTAGGTTTTTAAAAATTATTTTCATATCTTTGTTCAGTTTACCTGATAGAATTCTGAATTCCTTTTCTGTGATATCTTGAATTTCTTTGCATTTTCTCAACAGGGCTATTTTGAATTCTCTGTCTAAAAGGTCACATATCTCTGTTTCTTCAGAATTGATCCCTGGTGTTTTATTTAGTTCATTCTGTGAGGTAATGTTTTCCTGGATGGTGTTGATCCTAGTAAAAGTTCTTTAGTGTCTAGGCATTGAAGAGTTAAGTATTTATTGTAGTCTTCACTGTCTGGGTTTATTTGCAGTCATTTCTTTTGGGAAGACTTTCCAAATATCTGATAGGACTTGAGTGTTGTGATTAATCTGTCTCTAGGAGGCACTTTAAGCCTAGTAACACATGTGGTTCTTGCAGATTCAAAGAGATACCACCTTGATGGTCTTGGACAAGATCTGGGAGAATTCTCTGAATTACCAAGCAGGGACTCTTGTTGTCCTGCCTTCCTTTCACCCAAACATAGGGAGTCTCTCTCCCTTCTGAACCATCTACAGCTGGGCATGGAGTGACACACACCACCCTATGGCTACCACCACTATGACTGCACTGGGTTAGACCTGAAGTCAGGAAAGTGTTGGGTCTTGCCCAAAGCCTATTGTAACCACTCTCAGTCTACTGCCTATGTTTGCTCAAGGCCAGGGGACTCTACAATCAGCAGGTGACAAAGGTAGCCAGGCCTGTGTTCTTCTCTTAAGGGTATGAAGTCCCTGGGCAGTAGGTGAATCCAAAACTGCCCTGCATGAGTCAGGGAACTAGAGTCAAACACCTTAAAAGTCTATCTGGTATTTAATCGTATTATGTCTGGCCTTGCCCTCAAACCACAAGACACAGTCCTTCCCACACTTTTCTCCCTTTTCTAAAGGCAGAAGAGGTCACCCTAAAGCCACTGCCAACTCTTGCCATGAGAAGCACTGCCAGACTACCACTAATGTTCCCTTAATGCTCTTAAGTCAGCTTGTGGTGAACGTTGCCTGGCTTGGAACTCATCATTCAGGGCAGTGGCCTGCCCTCCCCAGGGCAGGTCCAGAAATGCTGTCCAAAAGTCAAGTCCTGAAATTGAAGACCCCAAGAGCCTGCTTGGTGCTCTACCCCACTGTGGTGATGTTGGTACCTAAGGTAAAAGACGAAGCCCTCTTTACATTCCCCTCTGATTTTCTCCAGTAGAAGGAGTTTTGCCTGGTAGCCATCACAGTTGGTAATGTGCTGAGTCTCACCTGAAGCCAACAAGTCTCAGAGGCTCACCAAGGCCCTAGATGTTGTAACTGGGTATTGCTGATGGTTATTCAGGACCCAAGGAATCTTCAGTTAGCAGATGATGAATGCTGGCAGGACTGGGTCCTTTCCTTCAAGGCAATGGGTTATTTTCTGGCCTAAGGTGTGTCTGGAAATGTCAT
>NW_012108430.1:323199-342407 GCF_000951045.1 Mandrillus leucophaeus | reverse complement strand
AAAGTGTTGGGTCTTGCCCAAAGCCTATTGTAACCACTCTCAGTCTACTGCCTATGTTTGCTCAAGGCCAGGGGACTCTACAATCAGCAGGTGACAAAGGTAGCCAGGCCTGTGTTCTTCTCTTAAGGGTATGAAGTCCCTGGGCAGTAGGTGAATCCAAAACTGCCCTGCATGAGTCAGGGAACTAGAGTCAAACACCTTAAAAGTCTATCTGGTATTTAATCGTATTATGTCTGGCCTTGCCCTCAAACCACAAGACACAGTCCTTCCCACACTTTTCTCCCTTTTCTAAAGGCAGAAGAGGTCACCCTAAAGCCACTGCCAACTCTTGCCATGAGAAGCACTGCCAGACTACCACTAATGTTCCCTTAATGCTCTTAAGTCAGCTTGTGGTGAACGTTGCCTGGCTTGGAACTCATCATTCAGGGCAGTGGCCTGCCCTCCCCAGGGCAGGTCCAGAAATGCTGTCCAAAAGTCAAGTCCTGAAATTGAAGACCCCAAGAGCCTGCTTGGTGCTCTACCCCACTGTGGTGATGTTGGTACCTAAGGTAAAAGACGAAGCCCTCTTTACATTCCCCTCTGATTTTCTCCAGTAGAAGGAGTTTTGCCTGGTAGCCATCACAGTTGGTAATGTGCTGAGTCTCACCTGAAGCCAACAAGTCTCAGAGGCTCACCAAGGCCCTAGATGTTGTAACTGGGTATTGCTGATGGTTATTCAGGACCCAAGGAATCTTCAGTTAGCAGATGATGAATGCTGGCAGGACTGGGTCCTTTCCTTCAAGGCAATGGGTTATTTTCTGGCCTAAGGTGTGTCTGGAAATGTCATCTGTGTTCTTGACCAAAGAAAGGGGACTTCATGACTCTGCTCAGTGCCCTATTCTGCTGTGGCTGAGATAGTATCGAAGATGCAAGATGAAGTCCTCCTCACTCTTCCCTCTCTTCTCCTCAAGCAGAAAGAAGGGTTGTTTTGGAGCCAGGAGCTGTGCAGCCTGAGAGGGGTGGTGCCAGTACTCCCTTGGCCTCCCCAGCTGGTGCCTCAGTATGTCACGTGTCCCTACTACGCAGTCCACTGTCTCTAGTTTATCCCTAAGACTTGCCTAAGGGTTTCAGTCCTTATGGATTAGACTGCTTTTCAACTTTACTTACAGACTGAGGGCACTTTGGCCCTTGGTGGCAAGGTTTGCAGGCATTCCTTTTCTGATCGCTGCGATGGGCTATTCCCTTCTGACCGGGGCTGGTTTAAATGCTTCTTCCTCTGTGAGCGAGGTGTCAGTTAAGTTTGGTCTGTTTGTTTGTTTGTTTGTTTTTTGGTCTAACAGAACAGCACTGAGTTCAATGCCTTACAATTACTTTGTTCTTCCGTCCCCAGTGCCCAGAGAGGCTCTGCACTGCACTGCAGATGCTGCGGGTGGGGGAGAGGTGGTGCTGGCATTCAGGACTGTTTTTTCTATCCCTTCAGTGACTCTTTCAGGGATATGAAGTTAAAATGAGGTACTATGAGTACTCAAATAATTTCTGGTTCTTATGAAGGTTTTTGTTTATGTGAAGAAAGTTTTTTTACTTAGGGTCCTTAGTGGAGCCAGGGGGTGATGATCTGTGGAGCTTTCTATTCTGCCATCTTGCTCCTCCTCTCTCTGGAACCCTTTTGAATGGTTGGTAGGAATGTAAAATTGTGCTTTTGCTATGAAAAACAGCGTGGAGTGTCCCTAAAAAATCAAACATAGAACTACCGATCTAACCCAGCAATCTCACTTCTAGGTATTTATCCAAGATAACTGAAAAGAGAATCTTGAAGAGATATTTGCATTCCCACGTTTGTTACAGCATTATTTACAATAACCAAGAGGCAGAAACAACCTAAATGTCTATCAGAAGCTGAATGGATAAAGAAAATGTGATATATGCATACAGTGGAATATTATTCCATCTTGAAAAATAAGAAAATCGTGCCATATGCTACAACATAAATGAACCTTAAAGACATTATGCCAAGTGAAATAAGTCATTCAAAGATGGACAAAACATACATGATTCCACTTATATGAGGTATCTAAAGTAGTCAAATTTATATAAGCCGAAAATAGAATGGTGGCTGCCAGAAGCAGAGAGATAAATATGAATTTGCTGTACAATGGATATGTTTTCAGTCATGCAAGATGAAAGAGTTCTAGAAATCTGTTCTACAACAATGCACAGATAGTCAATAATATTGTACTATGTAATTAAAAATTTAATGGAGTGTATTTTATGTTACATGTTTTTTACCAACATAAAAATAAAATGTAGAATATTTTTAGGTACACTTAGTATAAATATGACTTTTTTCTGAAATCAATTTAGACATTATGTTCAATTTTATTTCATTAGCTTTCTAATGTTCTGTTTGATATGAGAGTGTTTGAATTTTACCAAATATGAAAATGTAACATAAACATGAAGTAATATCTATGGAGATAAAAACAAGCAAAAATGAACGGTATGTGACTTTATACAGAAAAGCAAAGCGATAATTTAAAAATTGAATCAAAACAAACAAGCAAATAGTTCAAGATATTATTATCTCTTGAGTATGTAGCCACAGAAGAATAAGAGGAGTTGGTCCAGGAAGGACACAAGAAGAAACCAAGTATATTAGTAATATTCAAATTCATAAGTTGGGTGATGGGCTCCCAAGTGTTCATTTGAGTGTTATACATACATATACTTGCTAAACGTATTCATTTGTATCAAATGTTTTGAAACAGAAAATCAATGAAGTTATATGCATAAAATTAATGTGTAATCAAAAATATGTGCAAATCAAAATATGTTTAATAAATGTATTACATGTCCCAGCTATAACAAGAAGCTAAACTTCTAAATATAAAAGAAATTGTCCATTTACATAATAATAAAGGACCATATGGGAAATAAAAATAATACATTATTTAGAAATACACGCACTTCAACTTCATGTTTTGTAGTTTTTCCCTATTCCTACTAATTCCTTATGGTTACAATTTTTATAGTCAACTACAGTATTTATAGTTAATAGGTAAGAAAAAAAGTACTAGACTCAGAAATGAGATCTATTATTTTAAGCCCCTTTTCTAGTAGCTGTTTGATCTTCGGCTGATTGTTTAGGTTCCTTGAATTTCAGGGACCCTATCTCTAAAATGAGGAAATGGAGCAAGATAGAGCTCATCTATCACTTGTTTCATGACTTTTTATGCTGAAGAAGCCTAATTTTCGGTGTGTATTTCTTTTACTCTCTTTACTCTTATGTGTTATTCTAAGAAATAGTTATCAAAATCTGAGACTTGTGTTCTACAATCAAGGCCATAAAAATCTCATCCGTCACTGATCAGCTTCAGGGGCCACAATATTCTCCAATCACAGTTCTTATTAACAAAGTTGTGTTTTTAAGTGTGTTATTTCGAGAATTGAGACAGAGAATGGCAGAAATAAAAGTTAGGCACATGTTAATTTACCTTTTCACATGATTAGGTCTGTTTTCAATGAAATCTCCAAAGATTATTTTGGTGAATCTTCAACAAAAAGAATATACTTTGTATTCTGGATAACCACAGGTGCTTACTTAGTGAGGGCAAAAAAAATCATTGATCTCGAATTATTTTTCTGCAAATTCAGCCATCATTTCCATGTAGGTTGTCTCCACTAAAATTTATGTTGAAATTTGATGCGTAGCGTGGCAATGTTAGGAGATGGGACATAGTGGAGGCATTTGATAATGAGGGGAGATCCCTCATGAATAGATTAATGCCCTCACATGGGATGAGTAAGTTCTTCTTCAGGTGGGAATGAATTAGAGCAAGTTGTTGAGAAGACTGACTTTCTCAGTTTCTCTCTTTTACCTCCCATCATATCATGTGGTCTCTTTGCACACATCTGCTCCCCTTCTGCTTTCTGCCATGATTAGAAGCACCCTGAGGTCCTTAGCAGATGCAGCTGCTCAGCCTTGAACTTTTCAACTACCAGAATTATGGGCCAAATAAACCTATTTTCTTTGTAAATCATCTAGTCTCAGGTATTCAGCTATAGCAACTCAAGACAGACTAAGACAAATAGTTTTAACATATGTTGATGTTATATATTGTTGTGTGCTGTTGGTCTATGGTGGGCCATGGGAGAGGCATCTGGAAACATCTTTCTCTGCACTTTTCTAGCAATTCCCATGCCAAAGCAAAACAAATAAGATGAAAAAAATAGATTTGGCAGCTTCTTGCAACTTTGAGGTGACAGTTGTTTTTGTGTGCTCGTAAGTTTTTAATGGTATAAAAATAATTAAAGTAACTATTGATGAATACCTTTAGTTTGTTACCTTTAATCTTTATAATAACTCTTGACATTATTACAAT
This sequence comes from Mandrillus leucophaeus, assembly GCF_000951045.1. Lineage (NCBI taxonomy): Eukaryota > Metazoa > Chordata > Mammalia > Primates > Cercopithecidae > Mandrillus > Mandrillus leucophaeus. Next base: position 338,049 of record NW_012108430.1, on the reverse strand, counting down.
TAAAGCAAAGTATTGGCCCTTGGGCCTTGTAAATATAAATAGATTTTTCAGGATCAATTTTAACCTGACAGTTGGTCATACCCTTGTCTCGATCAAAAGCACATGCTTTTCCCCATGTTCCTGCGAATAATAGACTAATGAAATTTTATTTCACTGAGCAGGGATCTGTATATTACTTCAGTGCCTATCTGTCATGTGTATGCCCAATTGTTTTATGAAAATACATAATTATCTTAAAAACTCCATTAAACTATTTACTTAAATTAGTATGGTTTATATTTCTTGTACTACTAATGCACATGCACTTCATTTCCAAAAAGTAATTATTATTCATTAGAAAACCTTTGTAAGTATGACTATTATGGGTAAGAATTTATCTGAAACAAGAGACAGATGTTAGAATAGAAGCTGAAATGGAGTATGTAACTCCTTTTCATCAAACCAAACGACAATGGTGATGAAACCTCATGCTGATGGTGAAGCAAATGGTGAAAAACAAGCTGTAATTATTTATATCTTCATTTGTTTATATAGCTACAATGCCTTCCCGGTTTCATTCATTAGAATATAAGCCACTTAAGCAGGGGAATCAACTTTAACTATTTTAACTGTAGAGTTTAAAATATTATCTGACACATATTAGATGCTGAATAAATCTTTAAGTGAACAAGTTGATATTCTTTGAGATGGTTCTATGGTTTCATCTGACTGAAGGAATTTTATAATAGTCTAATAATAAATATTTGCCTTATTAATGTTGCCAATAGTGAGATTCTGAAATAAAATGTATTACAAGTTTTTTCGTTTTTTGGGTTATGTTTTTTTTTTGAGATGGAGTCTTGCTCTGTCACCCAGGCTGGAATGCAGTGGCATGATCTTAGTTCACTGCAACCTCCACCTCTCGGGTTCAGGCAATTCTATTCTCCCACCTCAGCCTCCTGAGTAGCTGGGATTACAGGCACACGCCACCATGCCCAGCTAATTTTTGTATTTTTTTTAGTAGAGACAGGGTTCTACCATGTTGGCCAGTCTGGTCTCAAAATCCTGACCTTGTGATTTGCCTGCCTCGATCTCCCAAAGTGCTGAGATTACAGGCGTTAGTCACCATGCCCAGCCTGTATTACAAGTTTTAAGTTACCTAGTTAACAGTCTTCCATTCAGTGCAACATTTCTCAACTGTTATTTCTGATGCTGTAGGAAAAACATTTGCCCTATTCTTTCTTTGCTCCTAATGAAATGAGACTTGTAATTTTTCTTCATTATGATCCTCCATTTTCCTCTTCCTCATACCTATCATCCTCAGAAGAAAATATCTATTTTTATTGGTTCAAAATATGAATACGGCATGACAAACGCTGTTTTGCCAGACAAACCTGGGTTTAAAGACCCGTTCTACTTCCCACTAGCTGCACAGCCATGGGAAAATTACATTACAATTATCTTTATTTATCTTTGTGATGTGATTTTTTTTTAACCTTTAGCTCTAATACATGAGAAGCAAAGTATTTAGTGCACAGGGATCAACACTTTAAAGATAAGTGATAAATATTATATTGATTGCTATTTCGTCTGGGCTGGTGAATGAAAAGTCTAACAGATTTTCCTATATACTTCTCCTACTATAATTAGCGACCTTAAAGCTCAATTGATACTAACTTTTTTTGTGGTCATTATACACCGAGATTTTTCAAATGTACTTGTTAAGGATGAAATAAAAATTGTGCCTCAGGTTCAAGATCATTTAATGTAGCAGATAATATGGCAAGAAAGGAAAAGATCACAACGAAGTTACTACTGTGTAAATATTATTTCAGCCCAGTCTATGCTGTTCACACATGCAATTGCAAACTATGCAACCAGCATGGATATTGATTGAGATCTTTTAGTGTGATAAATTCTGTTTTAGACATCTATGCGATAGCCTTCTATTTTTAACAGATATCCCAGCAAGTCAGCAGTGCTTTCTGTGGTGCAATCAGAATAGTTTCCTTTTGAATTCCTCTTTCTTCTTTTTCTGATATTCATCACTACAGACTGTGTCTATAGTTTCCTCACAGCCAGGTGGCCCTTTTAAGTGAGATTTACATCTACCTTTGGCTCATCTGTTTCCACATGAAGTGGATACACGTCACCTGCTGTGACTCTGGATCTTGCAGAAAAAATGTATTGATTTGATTTGTATTCTTCACGTGGATGTCCCATTTCTGCTGCTACTGTTGTCACTCCTACCTTATACTATGGCTCAAATAGGATGCAATGAAACAGGAACAAAGATGTTGATCGTCATTTCTGAAGCAGACACACTCTATCTTGAACTCTGAGTTACCCTTAATCAACTATGTACCTTTGTAATCCCCACCACTTGAATTCAGTCAGGATGTATGATATACCTCTTACAAATATGGCAAAGAAGATGAGCTGTCACTTCCGTAATTTCATTATATTTTATATATGTATGATATGATATGACTCTCTTTTAGCAGATTGGAGAGAGACCTTCTTTTTTTAACCTTGAATAAATTCCTCAATTCTATTGCCACACTGAGATAAATTCTGCCAAAACTTAAAGAAATTTGGAAGTAAATTCATAAAAATAAAACAAAATGCATACTTTCTTTTCAAACTAGCTTTTTTCCTTTAAAGAAACTATGAACTGATTTAATGTTTTTTAATACATCATAAAATAAACATCTATGATTTATTTTTTTGGAGAGTAAACATCAATAAGGGATTTATCATCCATTCCCAAGCTGTGAAGAGAAATCATCAGTATAAATGAATTATTACTTTTCTTCAAATATTTTTAAAAACATTCTAAATATCACAACATATACCCTAAAATATCTCAACTTATATATTAGCTTGGTGGCTGTGCAACCAACATTCCAAGTGCTATAAAGTTAGCACTTTATAAATCTATAAATCTTTATAAATCTATAAATATTTTCTCCCATTGGGTAGGTTGTTTCTTCACTTTGTTGTTTGTTTTCTTTTCTGTGAACAAGCTTTTTAGCTCTATGTAATCCCATTTATCTACTTTTGCTTTTGTTGCTTCTGCTTTGAGATCTTACTCCAAATATTTTTGTCCAATCAAATGACCTGGAGAACTTTCCCAATGTTTTCTTCTAGTAGTTTCATAGTTTCCTGTTTTGCATGTAAGTCATTAATCAATTTTAGTTGATTTTTGTATAAGGTGAAAGATAAGGGTCTAGTTTTATACTTCTGCATATAGATATATGACTTTTCCAGCAACATTTATTAGAAGCTGTCCCTTCCCCAATGTATTGTCTTGGTGTCTGATATGATTTGGTTGTGTCCCCACCGAAATCTCATCTTGAATTCCCATGTGTTGTGGGAGGGACCTGGTGGGAGGTAACTGGATCATAGGGGCAGGTCTTTCCCATGGTGTTCTCATGGTGATGGATGGGTTTCACGAAACCAGATGGTATAATGAGGGGTAGTTTCTCTGAACAAGCTCTTTTTTTCTTCATGTAAGAGGTGACTTGCTCCTTCTTGCCTTCTGCCCTGATTATGAAGCTTCCCTAGCCACGTGAAACTATAAGTCCATATTAAACTTCTTTCCTTTTTAAATTGTCCCCTTTTGGGTATGTCTTTATCAGAGGTATGAAAACAGACTAATACAGAGTCTTTGATGAAAATGAGTTTGCTGTAAATACATGAATTTATTTTCAGGGTGTTTTTTTTGTTTGTTTGTTTGCTTTTAGATTCACGTGTGCATATGCAGGTATGTTAGAAGACTCTGTTGCGTGATGCTGAGGTTTGGTGTGTGATTGATCCCATCACTTATATATGGACCACAGTGTGCAACAGCAAGTTTTTTGGCCCTTTTGTCCTTCCCTCTCACCCACATTTTGGAGCACCCAGTGTCTATTGTTCCTATCATTATGCCTGTGCGTACGCAATGTCTAGCTCTCACCTATAAGTGAGAACATTCAATATCTGATTTTTCTCTTTCTACATTAAATAGCTTAGAATAATGGCCTCAGCTGCATCCATGTTGCTGCAAATAACATGACTTCATTGTTTGTATGGCTGCACAGCATTCCATGATGTATATGTGCCATATTTTCTTTATCCAATCTATCATTGATGGGCACCTAGGTTGGTTCCATGTCTTTGCTATTGTGAATAGTGCTGTGATATATGGGTGCGGGTGTCTTTTTTGAAGAATGATTTGTTTTCCCTTCAGTATATACTGAGGAATGGGATTGCTGGGTAAAATCATAGTTTTATGTTTAGTTCTTTGAGAAATGTTCAAAATTCCTTTCGTTGGGGCTGAACTAATTTACATTCCCAGTAACACTGTATAAGTATTCCCCTTCTTTCTGCAAACTTGCCAGCATCAGTTATTTTTGGACTTTTCAGTAATAGCCATTCTGACTGGTGTGAGATGGTATCTCATTGTGGTTTTGATTTACATTTCTCCGATTAGTGCTGTCAAGCATATTTTCATGTTTTTTGGTCACTTACATGTCTTCTATTGAGAAGTGTCTGTTCACATCCTTTGCCCACTTTTTAATGGGCCATTTTATTTTTTTCTTACTGATTTAAGATTCTTATAAATTCTGGATATTATTCCTTTCTCGTACGTGTAGTTGGCAAATATTTTCTCCCATTCTGTAGTTGGTCTGTTTACTTTCTTGACAATTTCTTTTGCTGTGCAGAACCTTTTTAGTTGAGTTAGGTCCTATCAATTTTTGTTTTTGTTGCATTGGCTTTTAAGGGCTTAGTCATAAACGTTTTGCCTAGGGTGATGTCCAAAAAGGTATTTCCTAGGTTTTCTTCTAGGATATTTACAGTTTGAGGTCTTACACTTAAATTTTTAATCTATCTTGAGTTAACTTTTGCATATGGTGAAAGGAAGGGGTCAGGTTTTATTCTTCTGCATACAATTAGCCAGTTTTTTGCCAGCCCCATTTACTGAATAGGGATTCCTTGCCACGTTGCTTCCTTTTATTGATATTTTCAAAGATCAGGAAATACGACACATATTTATAAGAAAAAAATTATCAGGATTATGAACAAAATCACATAGAGTGTATAACCAATGGGAAATGAGTTCACTCTGTATGTGTGTATGTGTGTGTGTGTGTGCGCGCACGCGTGTGTGCTTGTGTATGTAGAGAGACAGAGACAGAGAGATAGATACAGAAAGATATATTCTAATATAGAATTGAGCAACACTACTTAGCATATTCAATATCACCAAAGTATCATTGCAATAGTATTGAATGCAACAGCGAAAAATTATATTGCAAAGGAAAATGTTTTTATTTAACGTAGTGACATTTTCCTCTGTAAATAGGAGAGTTTTAAAAGAATACAGATAATATTGAGCATTATGTTCAGAGACACATTTCAAAAGAAGAAATATAAATGGCCAAAAAGCATATGAAAAAATGCCCAATATTCCTAAGCATCAGATACATGCAAATTAAAACCACAATTGAGATCTTCTTACATCAGTCAGAAAGGCTGTTATTAAAGTCAAAAAATAACAGCTGTTGGCAAGGATGGAAAGAAAAAAGAATGCTCATATGTTGTAGGAGGGAGTGTAAATTAGTACAGTCTCTTTGGAAAACAATATTATTTCTCAAAGAACTAGAAATAGAACTTCCATTCAATCCAGCAATCTCAGTACTGGGTATATAAACAAAAGAAAAGAAATCATTATATCAAAAAGATACTCATACTGTATGTTTATCACAGCACTATTTACAATAACAAAAAATCCTAATCAATCTAAGTGTCTATCAACAGATGAATTATTACAGAATAAGAGGTGTATACAATGGAATACTATTCAGCTATAAAAATAATAAAATTATGTATTTAGCTGCAATATAAGTGGAACTAGAGGCCATTATCTCAAGTGAAATAACTCAGAAACAGAAAGTTAAATACTATACAATACACACTTACAAATTCGAGCTAAATATTGTGTACACATAGACATATAGTGTGAAATAATATACATTGGAGACTCGGAAGCATGGGAGTGGGGAACGGAGATGAGAAGTTACTTAATGGGGAGAATGTACATTATTTAGGAGACGATTACTCTAAAAGCCCAGACTTCACCACTACACAATATATTCACGTAATAAAACTGCATTAGTGTTTTGTATAAATTTAATAATTTATACAAATAATACATTAATAAACAACAAAAACAAATAGAGGCTAATGACATCCAGGTTTTTGTGTCTCTCTAACCTAAATTTTATTTGTGGAAAAAAGCCTGATACCAGGTCATAACCGCATATGAAAAAGAACAAGCACATCATGTGCTGTGGGTAGGAAAGGCTTATAAATTCAGTGATTTCTCAGTGATCGGCCAAAACTCTTCTGGTCTTAAGGCTGGCCTTACTCTCTTCCTCAATCACATTAACAGACTGTTGTGTTGAGAGGACTCTGAGCTAAATACATGAGACAGGTTAAATACACAGGTGCTTTTTAAGGTAAAAAAAAAAAAGGTTAACAAGTGAGAAGCATAGCAATAGCACAACTGCTACACAGCCCTCCACCCACATATGTAGCAAAATCCTGCCAGAGAAGAATGTTCTCAGGTGAATAAAATACAAACAAAGTTTAACTACAAAGTCCTCAGCATTGCTGCCTATCTGTATATTTATCTTGTGAAGTATATAACATTTACACAAACATTATACTGAAAAATATTCCAAAACATTGACTGACACTTTCTAATTGGATGCTATAGGAAAATCACTTTGTCTTTTTAATTCTATCTTGTATTTAAAAAATAAGTGATGTGAAGAGGAGAAAAAGATGGGTGGGAATAATATTTTAACTGTGTAGGATTATATAATTAAATGAAATAGTGTATGAAAAAAGTACTGTCTGCTATGTAGTAACTTCTTAATGACACATATCACTTTTAAAATTATGGTAATAATTATTCACTCGTTATAAACAATACAATAAATAGATAATCACAGGATAAACTCCATAACCATAGTAATCATTTTTTATCTTTGAGCACTTACCATGTAGCGATTAATGTATAAATGAAGTATGGTTACTATAATCTAACAGTCTCCTGGGGGAGAAAGATAGGTAAACAAATAGCTATATAATTCATTGTGTTGTAACCATAATGGGACACAGGTAAAACGCTAGAAAAACAGGTAGAAAGCATGCAACTGATGTGTTATTTTTGAGGCCTCTGTTCTGTTACATTGTTCTGTATATCTATTTTGGTACCAATACCACGCTGTTATGGTTACTGTAGGCTTGTAGTATAGTTTGAAGTCAGATAGCATGATGCCTCCAGCTTTGTTCTTTTTGCTTAGAATGATCTTGGCTATATGGGCACATTTTTGGTTCCATATGAAATTTAAAATAGTTTGTTCTAATTCTGTGAAGAAAGTCAATGGTAGCTTGATGGGAATAGCATCGAATCTATAAATTACTTTGGTCATTTTCACGACATTAATTCTTCCTATGCATGGGCACTGAATGTTTTTCCATTTGTTTGTGTCCTCTCTTATATCCTTAGCAGTGGTTTATAGTTCTCCTTGAAGAGATCCTTCACATCCCTTGTAAGTTGTATTCCTAGCTATTTCATTCTCTTTGTAGCAATTGAGATTTCACTCATGATTTGGGTATCTCTTTCTATTATTGGTGTATAGGAATCCTTGTGATTTTTGCACATTGATTTTGTATCGTGAGACTTTGCTGAAGTTACTTATCAGCTTAAGGAGATTTGGGGCTGAGACAATGGAGTTTTCTAAATATACAATCGTGTCATCTGCAAACAGCTACAACCATCTAATCATTGACATACCTGACAAAAACAACCAATAGGGAAAGATTTCCCTATTTAATAAATGGTCTTGGGAAAACTGGCTAGTCATATGCAGAAAACAGAAACTGGATCCCTTACTTACGCCTTATACAAAAGTTAACTCAAGATGGATTAAAGACTTAAGCATATGACCTATAACCATAAAAACCCTGGAAGAAAACCTGGGCAATATCATTCAGGACATAGCCATGGGCAAAAAATTCGTGATTAAAACACCAAAAGCAATGACAAAAGAAGTTAACATTGACAAATGGGATCTGATTAAACTAAAGAGATTCTGCACAGCAAAATAAACTATCATCAGAGTGAACAGGCAGTCTACAGAATGGGAGACAATTTTTGCAATCTATCCATCTGACCAAGGGCTAATATCAAGAATCTACAAAGAACTTAAACAAATTTACAAGAAAAAAACAACCCCATCAAAAAGTGGGTGAAGGATATGAACAGACACCTCTCAAAGGAAGACATTTATGTAACCAAGAAACATATATAAAAAAAGCTCATTATCACTGGTCATTAGAAAAATGCAAATCAAAACCACAATGAGATACCATGTCACCCCAGTTAGAATGATTATCGTTAAAAAATCAGGAAACAACAGATGCTGGAGAGGATGTGGAGAAATAGAAATGCTTTTACACTTTTGGTGAGAGTGTAATTTAGTTCAACCATTGTGGAAGACAGAGTGGTGATTCCTCAAGAATTTAGAACCAGAAATACCATTTGACCCAGCAATCTCATTACTAGGTATATACCCAAAGGATTATAAATCATTGTACTATAAAGACATATGCACATATATGTTTATTGCAGCACTTTTCACAATAGCAAAGACTTGGAACCAACCCAAATGACCATCAGTGATAGACTGGATAAAGAAAATGTGGCACATATACACCATGGAATACTATACAGTCACAAAAAAGGATGAGTTAATGTCCTTTGCAGGGATATGGATGAATCTGGAAACCATCATTTTCAGCAAACTAACATAAGAACAGAAAACCAAACACCACATGTTCTCACCCGTAAGTGGGAGCTGAACAATGAGAACACATGGACATAGGGTGGGGAACATCACACACCAGGGCCTGTTGGAGGATAGGGGTCAAGGAGAGGGATAGCATTAGGAGAAATAACTAATGTAGATGATAGGTTGATGGGTGAGCAAACCACTATGACACTTGTATACCTATGTAACAAACCTGCATGTTCTGCACATGTACCCCAGAAATTAAAATATATAATAAAAAACGCATGAAATAAAACTCCAGAGAGAAGATGCATCTAGGTCCACTGCCACATTGATGCCTGAGTTGCAAAATGTTGAGAACATAGGACAGCAAATGTTGGTAGAGAAGAAGTAAAATAGCATGTCCTCCCCTGCCTTTCCTATTTTTCTTACCTAATTACTCCCTGTCTTGAACAGCAACTGTCCAGAGCAAGGAGACGGGGGGAAGAGGGAGGATAAACTAATAGTTATGCAGCCTCTATAGGGTTCCAATTGCTCTTTGTTAATTATTTCATTTATCTTTATTGTAGATCTTATCATAAAACTGTGAGTTGGATAGAGTTATTTAATTTTTCACATGCAAATATAAGATCTCATGTTTGATATTAATTTTACTTGGCACAATCCTCAAAATTTTTATTTCCCTGTCACAAACTATCCTTTCTGAAAAAAGGAATAAACAATCATGGTAGCAGTGATTGAGTGATTGGGTAGTTGGATACAAAGGGTAAAGAGATCCCAGGTGGTACAATTAATGTTGCTTCTCTTGATTTTTGCTGGAGCTAGTAGTGAAAACTCTATCTTTAACTTTAGTCATGAGTTTAAGGGTGCAGCCCTAGAAGGGAAGGTAGTCCTACCTGAGCCATGAGAGAATGCCATTTGCGGGGGAAGGTAAGAGAATGAAAAATATAAAGAAAAGAGAGTTTTGTAGATGATGACTACCTCATGTCAGTCCCTTCAGTCTTTAGGCCTAGCCTATTCTATTATTCCTTCCTTAAACTTTTCAAGGCATCTCAGTAACTTTCCAATCTCTTAATGCTTAAGCTAATAAGATGTTAAGCTTCTATCAATTTTTTGCTGAGATAATCTTAAAACAGTACATGGCCCATTGATTATAACTATATTTTGATACCAGCTCTGTTTTACTTCAAATTACATAAATGTTTCTGTGTATAAGAATATTCTGTAGTTCTTCTACATAAAATTAGGCTTCTGCAAATTCTCAAGGCTCCTACAGTTTGCTCCTGGCCAGGTAATTTTTGGGGGGGTCTTTCACTGTTAGTCCATTAATGTGTTTTGCATAATGCTGCAGTGAATTCTGTAATTTTCGCCTTTACCAATCAAGGGGAAAGAGAAATTTTGGGTTAATTTAGAAAAATAGCATATGTTAGCAGTTTCTGAAGCTTGTGTGCTAGTATTCAGTCCTGTCTCTTGCAATAATTATCTGTATAGCCTTAGTCAATTACTTAACTTCTCTGTGGCTCATTTTCCTCTTATGTAAAGTAGCAATACTGGTACCCATTTCAAAGTGTTGTTATAAAGATTAAATGATTCACAGGTACAAATTCTTTACAATAGCATCTGGAATAGGATAAGTGTTTGGATACTATTCTTCCCCTGAAGTCTTGTTGAGAATACCTTTTAATAAAATGTTGAACCATTTCTTAAAATTAACCTTTATCTGAAAGTTCAATATATAAACAAGATAAAATCACTGATGCTTTTGTTGAAGTAATGTATGGGTTTGGAGCCTGACTCACTTAGTTTCATCTGTCTTTTTCAGGCACACTCAAGAAATCACAATAACTACAATATAACTATAATTTACCTTTTTTTGAGACAGAATCTCGCTCTGTCACAAAGGCTGGAGTGCAATGGCACAATCTCGGCTCGCTGCAGCCTCTGCCTCCCGGCTTCAAGTCATTCTTCTGCCTCAGCCTCCTGACTGACTGAGATTACAGGTGTGCACCACCCAGCCCAGCTAATTTTTGGTATTCTGGTGTTTCACCATGTCAGTCAGGCTGATCGCAAACTCTTGACCTCAGGTGATCCACCTGCCTCTGACTCCCAAAAGTGCTGGGATTACAAGCATAAGCCACCATACCCAGCCAATAACTACAATTTTTCTAACTTGAATATGTACCACGTTCTGTTTTTACTGTTTTGCCTCAATTTTCTTATTTAATTGTTGAAATATTGGTATAATCATTGTTTTTATCATTTCAACTATAAGGCATCTGAGAATCTTGAGGCTTCACTAACTTGTGGATGTTCACATAACCCGCAACTGAAAATGCACAGCTAGCGTGGGGCTTGCCTGACACCAAGTCATGTCTTAACTGTCACATCACACCGCCCGCCTTGGGGATCATTAGTGCCTGGCTTTAAAACCATTGTCTTAGATAAATTGGGCCATTCTAGTGTTTGTAGTAAAGAAGCATGGGCTGTGCTCCTGATTCTATCCAGGAATCAACTGAAAGAAACCTTATTCTTTGGGTGATTTTTTTCATGCATATATTACTCTGGTAAGAAAGCTATGAATCTCAAGAAGTCAGATTTCTAGAGCCAGATCTCCATATCACCAAAGCAAAGAAAATGCAATACTGGGTTATAAAAGATTTAATTATGAAGCATGAGTGGAAAAGCACAGAATATTTTTTAACACAAAATTTTACAAATTACTTACTGTCTGTGGTTTATGAATAGCATTGTAAAATTCCCAGGGTATTAATGAGAACCCTTAACGGAGGGAATTTCTTCTTTCCCCAAAACCGGAACCTTTGTGATGTTTGAGGTTGGGCAACCCTATGGTCCATAAGTAGGTGACTTTGATATAGCTCCCTTGATCATTGTTTGTTTCCACTATTTAACATTGTTTTGAGACAGTCTCGCTTTGTTGCCCAGGCTGGAGTACAGTGGTGAGATCTTGGCACACTGAAGCCTCCATCTCTCAGTTCAAGAGATTCTCCTGCCTCAGCCCCCTAAGTAGTGGGATGACAGGTGTGTGCGACCATGCCTGACTAATTTTTGTATTTTTAGTAGAGATGATGTTTCACCATGTTAGCCAAGTTGGTCTGCAACTCTTCGCCTTAAGTGATCCACCTGCCTTGGCCTCCCAAATTGCTGGGATTACCAGCGTGAGCCACCACACCTGCCCCCTATTTTCACTCTTTGATGGATTGATTGTCATAAAGGAAGTACTCTGACCTCTTTCATACTCACAACTGGGAAATTGTCACGCAATGTGAGATACTCTTTTTCCCTACGCCTCCTTCCCTATTGTAGCTTTTCAGTGTCAATAAATAAATGTTGAGACCACACGCCATCTTAAGAATCCTATTCTTGGCTGGGCGCGGTGGCTCACGCCTGTAATCCCAGCACTTTGGGAGGCCGAGGCGGGTGGATCACGAGATCAGGAGATTGAGACTATCCTGGCTAACACGGTGAAACCTGGTCTCTACTAAAAATACAAAAAATTAGCCGGGTGCGGTGGCGGGCACCTGTAGTCCCAGCTACTCGGGAGGCTGTAGTCCCAGCTACTCGGGAGGCTGAGGCAGGAGAATGGTGGGAACCCGGGAGGCAGAGCCTGCAGTGAGTCGAGATCGCTCCACTGCACTCCAGTCTGGACGACAGAGCAAGACTCCTTCTCAAAAAAATGAAAACAAAAACCAAAACCAAAATCAAAAATCCTATTATTTGTAACCAGTTCCCGCTTCTCTGACTCTCAAACGCTTCAAGATCTTTACATAGTTTTTGTCTTGTCCTATATCCATTTCTTGTTTTTCTGTTCTAGTTTTTTGTGTGTTTTTTTTGTTTTTTTGTTTTTTTTTTTGCAAATTAACTGTTTTATAGAGACTCAAATGCCTTTCGCATAAAATTCTCAGCCAAGAGAATACAATATTTGATCTAAGGCTCCCCACATAAATGTAACTAATATGTATTCAGTATAAATAAATAAAAATTAAATGTAAATTGTGTATATTTAATATAAACGTAATTATCCTTTTACAAATAAATTCTGACAAAACAAATAAGAACCTTTTTTTTCCCCCCCAGAATTGCTATATATATATTTTTCCACTTGAAAGTGGTTAGGATGGTAACACTGTGCTGAATTCCTAGTTGTTTCCTCTGTACATCACAAAATCGGGAAAGTAAGTGTAATATTTTCAATGAGGCTCCCTGCTTTTCCTCAGCCTGGACTCTCAGAATCGGAGTAGCCAAACCACATATTTAGGGGTTGACGTACCTTCATCCCTCCGCTGCACAACCAGCCTTGTTTGCTGTATATATTGCATTATGCCTAGTACATGATAGAAATGAAACACATACCTATTGTAGACATGAATGTTTTAATGGCTTTAGGTCACTCCCAGCCGAGCTGTCAAACAGCTATGACCTCTTCACAGTATGTAAGAGATGAGATTACTTTTAAACTGTTTCTTCTCTATCAAATCAAACTGAAAAGTAAAACTGTTTTCTCGTCAGCTTGTTCTTTCGCTCTAGAAATTTGAAACTTCAATGAAAAGAAAGGAAATAACACATGTATAGTTAAATAACCACATCAGATTTATATAATAGAACATTCTTGTTAAGAGGGAAGAATAATGAATTTCAGAAACATTATGAGCAAAATCATGGGCTATGTTTTCAATAGTGTATTGAGAAATGAGTAAATCACTTGATTAGAATACATTCCCCAAGTGAAATTTTGTAAAATAGAGTTGTAAAGTACATGTGAGAGTGAACTCGAAGATAGGTTTATGTGAAAGACAAGGAAATCTCACTGCACTGAGTAAATATAAATTAATTAATAAAGGTAAATTAGGAAGATATATGATCAAAGGAATTTTAGAAAGATCACTTATTTGCTGAATCCAATAAAGTGATGAGAAAAAAGCTAGAAAATTACAATGCCAACTCAGTTATCTAGTATTAGGTGTCATAATTTACAAGAAACAAGCTAATATAATAGTGCTAGGTCTTACCACAAGAAGATATTTTGTTTTATATTATAAGGAAATAATTAAAGCTGTTGTAACAGCAGATCAAAGATTTGTAGAATTTATACTTCACCATTTATGCTACTGATTTCATGCACTATTATGCTTCCTATTCTTTTGTGTTTGCATTTTCTTCTCACTCTAGTACTACTTCAGGTTACTGTATTTAAGCTATGAAGTCAAAGCTGGGCAGTTACACCCACATATGTACAAACATTGATTTACTCAGAGAGTTGTATAGAGGTCATCTTGACAACACCAGAGATCTTCCACTGATGAACAGAGCCCACTTGGAGCCAGGGGGAATAAGTACTATAAACTCATGCACCTTCATTTTTCCAAACCTCCCCTGGGGCTTCCCATTGGGCAAATCAAACAGAAGCCAGAAGGCATGGGAGAGTGTTATAGTTAATATAGATCAGCATCTCAGAACAAAGTGCAAGTGGAGAAGGGTGAAAAGAAGATGTGGATGTGCATGATAAAATAAATGGCATTTAGTGTAAGTGTTTCTGCATACATATGTTCATTAGCACACACCATTTCTTTGCACCAGTCCAAATGCAGAATTTCCTCCTGGTTGCACATAGAATTTTCTGTCATAAGACAAGTTGTATTAGCTGTAGAGAATTTTTATTAGGATTTTCAGCACATAACAGCAAAGTGGACATGAGGAAACTAGCTAATAAAACTGAAAACTATGTTGATATATTTCTAGAAATATTACTTTCTAAAGAAAAAAAAAATGACAATAGATAAGACTATGAAACAAAACGCCCAGAAGTGTTCCAGGAGGCACTTTCCATAATAACATGATTAGAGCTGGCAGTCACGGGGGCAGAGGTGCTGGAAAAATTAATCAGAAACACATTATGCCCCCAGACCTTTAGTTATAGCTGCTTTACAAGGGTAGCCAGCACCTTTCTTTCTTTTTTTTTTTTTTGAGATGGAGTCTCGCTCTGTCCCCCAGACTGGAGTGCAGTGGT
>NW_012108430.1:317473-318188 GCF_000951045.1 Mandrillus leucophaeus | reverse complement strand
AAAAAAAAAAAAAAAAAAAAAAAAAAAAAGGGATACGTGTGCAGAGAGTGTAGGTTTGTAACAAAGGTACACATGTGCCATGGTTGTTTCCTGCATCTATTGACCTGTCCTATAAGTTCCCTCCCCTCAACCACACCCTGCAACAGGCCCTGGTGTGTGTTGTTCCCCTCTCTGTGTCCATGTGTTCTCAATGTTAACTCCCACTTATAAGTGAGGGCATGCTGTGTTGGTTTTCCATTCCTGTGTTAGTTTACTGAGGATGATGGCTTCCAGCTTCATCCATGTCCCTGCAAAGAACATGATCTCATTCCTTTTTATGGCTGTGTAGTATTCCATTGTGTATATGTACCACATTTTCTTTATCCAGTCTATAATTTATGGGCATTTGGGGTGGTTATGTGTCTTCGTTATTTTAAATAGCGCTGCAATAAGCATACATGTGCATGTGTCTTTGTAATAAAATGATTTATATTCCTTTGGGTATATACCCAGTAATGGGATTGCTGTGTCAAATGGTATTTCTGGTTCTAGATCCTTGAGGAATTGCCGTACTGTCTTCCACAATGGTTGAACTGATTTACATTCCCACCAACAGTGTAAAAGTGTTCCTATTTCCCATTCTCCACAGCCTTGTCAACATCTATTGTTTCCTGAGATTTCAATAATTACCATTCTGACTGGCGTGAGATTGTATCTCATTGTAGTTTTGATTTGC
>NW_012108430.1:316451-317423 GCF_000951045.1 Mandrillus leucophaeus | reverse complement strand
GTGTTAGCCAGGATGGTCTCGATCTCCTGCCCTGTGATCCGCCTGCCTCGGCCTCCCAAAGTGCTGGGATTACAGGCATGAGTCACTGTGCCCAGTCGCCAGCACCTTTCTTCAAAGATGGGGAGCATTTATATTCTATGTATTAACTTGTGTGATCTACAGTAAATCATTCTGCAGAAAGACTGCACTGCACCCTAATCCTAAGGATTAGCATGGCTAATTTAAAATGCTTCACATAGTATTCAACTACATAACTTCTGTAGCTAGAAAAAATAGTATATATATTGGTTATTACATATGTATGACTTTAGGTTTTCAGCAGAGAAGGCAATAATAAGGTGTCCCTCCTCCCAAAAAAGGAAAGAAAAAATGCTCTCAGATATCAAAGACTTACTGTCATAGTTGATTCTATTCCACTATCATTGGGACTCCTGACATTTTCTACTTAACTGATGGCTTATAAAAGAAGTGAAATAAGTGACACTGCCCCTTTGTTTAAAGATCCCTGGAAGTTGTCTTAACAGCTTATTTATTTGAGGTAGCTTTAAAACGTAGGGTATCCTAGACTCTGAAATCATAGCCTTGGGCTATTGTTGGAAAGAGACCTTATTGACAAGGACTTCCAACTCCCAGCTCTTAGCTGCACTGCCCATCTGTTAGGTAATTGGCATGTCTCTTCCAAGAGAGAATACAGCCCTGTTGGCAAAGCAATGGTAGAATATCTGGTAAGAAACACAGGAAGGATCAATGGAATACAAAGGGCCTAATTTGTCTTTTAAATACTTAAGCTTTTAGGAAGCAATTGTTACTTAAACTTTCTCCTGACTCCAAGAGCAGATTACCTGCTTTCATTTCTTTTCCCTTCTTAGTTACTGAGTATTTTTAGTAGATTTTCAATTACTGTTTTTTTTTTTTTTTCTGTATTTCTTCTTAAAAAAATGGGATACCCCCGTCTCTACTAAAAATACAAAA
>NW_012108430.1:314521-315951 GCF_000951045.1 Mandrillus leucophaeus | reverse complement strand
TTTCTGGTTCTAGATCCTTGAGGAATTGCCGTACTGTCTTCCACAATGGTTGAACTGATTTACATTCCCACCAACAGTGTAAAAGTGTTCCTATTTCCCATTCTCCACAGCCTTGTCAACATCTATTGTTTCCTGAGATTTCAATAATTACCATTCTGACTGGCGTGAGATTGTATCTCATTGTAGTTTTGATTTGCATTTCTCTGATAATCAGTGGTGTTGAGCTTTTTTCATGTTTGTTAGCCACATAAATGTTTAATTTTGAGAAGCATCTGTTCATATTCTTTGCCTACTTTGCCCGCTTTTTGATGGGGCTGTATTTTTTCTTGTAAATATGTTTAAGCTCCTTCTAAATTCTGGATATTAGACCTTGGTCAGATGGACAGATTGCAAAAATTTTCTCCCATTTCTGTAAGTTTCCAGTTCACTATGATGATATTATCTTTTCCTGTGCAGAAGCTCTTTAGTTTAATTATATCCCATTTGTCAATTTTGGCATGTATCGCAATTGCTTTTGGTGTTTTTGTCATCAAGTCTTTGCCCGTGCCTATGTCTTGAATGATATTGTCTCAGTTTTCTTCTAGGATTTTTATGGTTTAGAGTTTTACATTTAAGTCTTTAATCCATCTTGAGTTAATTTTTGTATAAGGTGTAAGGAAGAAGTCCAGTTTCAGTATTCTGCATGCGGCTAGCCAGTTTGCCCAGCACCATTTACTAAATAGGGAATACTTTCCCCATTGCTTGTTTTTGTCAGGTTTATAGAAGATCAGATGGCTGTAGATGAGTGGTGTTATTTCTGAGGACTGTTCTGCTCCATTGGTCTATATGTCTGTTTTGGTACCAGTACCATGCTATTTTGGTTATTGTAGCCTTGTAGCGTAGTTTGAAGTCAGATAGTGTGATGCCTCCAGATTTGTTCTTTTCGCTTAGGATTGTCTTGGCTACATGGGGTCTTCATTGATCCCATATGAAATTTAAAATAGTTTTTTCTAATTCTGTGAAGAATATTCATGGTAGTTTGATAGGAATAGCATTGAATCTATAAATTACTTTGGGCAGTATGGCAAATTTTACAACATTGAATTTCTTATTTCCATGAGCAGTGGTTTACACTTCTTCTTGAAGAGGTCCTTCACATCCCTTGTCAGTTGTATTCCTAGGTATTTTATTATCTTTGTAGAAATCGTAAATGGGAGTTCATTCATGATTTGGTTCTCTGCTTGCCTATTGTTGGTGTAAAGGAAAATTTGTGATTTTCACACATTGATTTTGTATCTTGAGACTGTGCTGAAGTTGCTTATCAGTTTAAAAGTTTTTGGGCTTACATGATGGGGTTTTCTAAATATAAAATTGTGTCATCTGCAGAGACAAATTGCCTTCCTCTCTTCCTATTTGAATACCTTTTTTTTTTTTTGAGACGGAGTCTTGCT
>NW_012108430.1:301122-314471 GCF_000951045.1 Mandrillus leucophaeus | reverse complement strand
AGACGGAGTCTTGCTCTGTCGCCCAGGCTGGAGTGCAGTGGCCCGATCTCAGCTCACTGCAAGCTCCGCCTCCCGGGTTTACGCCGTTCTCCTGCCTCAGCCTCCCGAGTAGCTGGGACTACAGGTGCCCGCCACCTCACCTGGCTAGTTTTTTGTATTTTTTAGTAGAGACGGGGTTTCACTGTGTTAGCCAGGATGGTCTTGATCTTCTCTCTTTTCTTCTTCTCTCTTCTTGATCTTCTCTCTTCTTTATTAGTTTGTGTAGTGGTCTATCGATTTTGTTAATCTTTTCAAACAACCAGCTCCTGGATTCATTGATTTTTTGAAGGGTTTTTGGTGTCTCTTTCTCCTTCAGTTCTGCTCTGATCTTAGTAATTTCTTGTCTTCTGATAGCTTTTGGATTAGTTTGCTCTTGCCTCTAGCTGTTTTAATTGTGATGTTAGGGCATCAATTTGAGATCTTTCTAGTTTTCTGATGTGGGCATTTAGTGTTATAAATTTCACTCGACACTGCTTTAGCTGTGTCCCAGAGATTCTGATATGTTATGTCTTTGTTCTCACTGGTTTCAAAGAACTTCATGATTTCTGCCTTAATTTCATTATTTACCCAGGAGTCACTCAGGAGCAGGTTGTTCAATTTCCAGGAAATTATGTGGTTTTGAATGAGTTTCCTTTTTCTTTCTTTTTTTTTTTTTCTTTTTTTTGAGACTGAATTTCATTCTGTCACCCAGGCTGGAGTGCAGTGGCATTATCTTGGCTCACTGCAAGCTCTGTCCCAGGTTCATGCCATTCTCCCACCTCAGCCTCCCAAGTAGCTGGGACTACAGGCACGTGCAGCCACGCCCAGCTAATTTTTTGTATTTTTAAGAGAGACAGGGTTTCACTGTGTTAGCCAAGATGGTCTGGATCTTCTGGCCTTGTGATCTGCCTGCCTTGGCCTCCCAAAGTGCTGGGATTACAAGCATGAGCCACCGTGCCCGGCCTTGAATGAGTTTCTTAGTCCTGAGTTCTAATTTGATAGCACTGTGGTCTGAGAGACTGTTTGTTATGCTTTCCGTTCTTTTCCATTTGCTGAGGAGTGTTTTACTTCCAATTATGTGGTCGATTTTGGAATAAGTGTCATGTGGCACTGAGAAGTCTGTATATTCTGTTGATTTGGGGTAGACAGTTCTGTAAATATCTACTAGGTCCACTTGACCCAGAGGTGAGTTCAAGTCCTGAATATCCTGGTTAATTTTCTGTGTCATTGATGTGTCTAATACTGACAGTGTGGTGTTAAGGTCTCCCGCTATTATTGTGTGTGTGTCTAAGTCTCTTTTAGGTCTCTAAGAATTTGTTTTATGAAGCTGGATGTTCCTTATTGGGTTCATATATATTCAGAATAGTTAGCTCTTTTTGTTGAATTGTTCCCTTTACCATCATGTAATGGCCTTCTTTGTCTCTTTTGATCTTTGCTAGTTTAAAGTCTGTTTTATCAGAGACTAGAATTGCAACCCCTGCTTTTTTGTTGTTGTTTACTTTTCCATTTGCTTGCTAGATCTTCCTCCATCCCTTTATTTTGAGTCTGTGTGTATTTGCACATCAGATGAGTCTCCTGAACACAGCACATCAATAGGTCTTGCCTCTTTATCCAATTTGCCAATCTGTGTCTTTTAATTGGGGCATTTAGTCCATTTACATTTAACGTTAGTATTGTTATGTTCTCATCATGATGCTATTTGGTTATTTTGCACACTAGTTGATGCAGTTTCTTCGTAGTTTCACTGGTGTTTTTATTTTGGTGTGTTTTTGCAGTGGCTGGTACCATTTTTTTCTTTCTGTATTTAGTCCTTCTTTTAGGGGCTCTTGCAGGGCAGGGCTGTTGGTAACAAAATCCCTCTGCATTTGCTTGTCTGGAAAGGATTTTATTTTTCCTTTGCTTATGAAGCTTAATTTGGCTGGATATGATATTCTGGGTTGAAATTCTTTTTTTAAGAATGTTGGATATTGGCCCCCAATCTTTTCTGGCTTGTAGGGTTTCTGCTGAGAGGTCCACAGTTATTCTGATGGACTTCCCTTTGTATATGACCTGGCCTTTCTCTCTGGCTGTGCTTAACAGTTTTTCCTTCATTTTGACCTTGGGGAATCTGATAATTGTGTGTCTTGGGGTTGATCATCTCGTGGAGTATCTTAATGGTGTTTTCTGTATTTCCTGAATTTGCACATTGGCCTGTCTTGCTAGGTTGGGGAAGTTCTCCTGGATAATATGCTGAAGTGTGTTTCCAGCTTATTTCTATTCTCCCCATCTTCAATCTTTTTATGAAATCCCATATTTCTTGGAGGGTTTGTTCATTCATTTTTATTCTTTTTTCTAGATTCATTTCTGCATTCCTTATTTCAGTAAGGTGCTCTTCAAACTCTGATATCCTTTATTCTGCTTGATCAATTCCAATGTTGATACTTGTGTATGTTTCATGAAGTTCTCGTGCAGTGTTTTTCAGCTCCTTCATATCATTTGTTTCTCTCTCAACTGGTTACTCTAGTTAGCAATTCCTCTAACCTTTTATCAAGGTCCTTAGCTTCCTTGCATTGGGTTAGAACATGCTCCTTTAGCTCACCATAGTTTTTTATTGCCCATCTGATGCCTACTTTTGTCAATATGTCTGTCTGATCCTCTGTCCAGTTCTGCACCCTTGATGGCAAGATGTTGCGATCATTTGGAGGAGAAGAGGCAGTCTGGCTTTTGGGTTTTCAGCATTTTTGTCATTGATTCTTTCTCATTTTCATGAGTTTGTCTAGTTTTGGTCTTTGAGGCTACTAACCCTTGGATGGGGTTTTTGTGAGGCCTTTTGTTGTCATTGATGTTGTTGTTGTCACTTTCTGCTTGTTTGTTTTTATTTTAATAGTCAGATCCCTCTTTTGTGGGACAGCTGTAGTTTGCTTCGAGTTCACTGCAGGCCCTGTTCATTTGATTCACTCCTGTGCCTGAAGATGTTACTCAAGAAGGCTGGAGAGCAGAAAACATGGGTGCCTGCTCCTTCTTCTAGGACCTCCTACCTCAAGGGGCATCAACCTGATGCCAGTAGGATGGCTCTTGTATAGGGTGTCTAACAACCTCTATTGGAGGGTCTCACTCAGTTGGGTGGTATGGGGAGCACAACACATTTAACAAAGCACTTTGTCCCTTGGTGGAGAGGGTGTGTTTTACTGGGGGGAACCCACTCGTCTGGGCTGCCTGAATTCTTCAGAACTACCAGGAGGAGGAGAAGCTAAGTTGTCTGGGCTGCCTGAATTCCTCAGAACTACCAGGAAGAGAGGCTAAGTCTGTTGGTTCACAGAGACTGTGGCCACCCCTCTTGCTAGGAGCTCAGGCCCAGGGAGATCCGAATTCTGTCCCTGAACCTCTGGCTGGTGTTATTGGAGATCCTTTAGGGAAACCCCACCCAGTGAGAAAGGATGAGTCAAGTTCAGGCCTGAAGAGGAACTCTGGCCACAGACTGCCACAGCCTGTGTGTTGGGCTACAGGGCACAAGTCTTGGTACCAAGGCATCCAGCCTCCCTGGCTCCAGGAGGGGAAAAGCTCAGACTGGAGCTATAGAGATGGGTGCTACCCTTCCCCCACCTAGGGAACTTAGTGTGTCAGGCAGTTGCAAGTCCCAGTCCTGGCTGTTGCCCCTCCCTCAAGGACCTCTAAGGGCTTAGATAGCAGGTAGCCACAGTTGGTGTTGTCGCCCATCCCCTAGGAGTTCTGTAGGCTTAAGCAGATTACAACTGAGAGGCTATAAGAATCTGCATGTTCTGGGGTTGGGACACCAGGCCCCAGTGGTGTGGGTTTACAAGTGGGATCTTCTGATCTGTGGTTGCACAGTTCTGTGAAAAAAGCAGTTTTTCAGACTGAGTTGTGCTCCCTCACCGCCTCCCTTGGTTGCGTGCAGGAGGTTCCCCTTCCCTGTGTGGCTCGCAGGTGGAGCGCTGCACCACACAGCTCTTCCTTCTCTCCATGAGTCACACCAGCTTTCTAGTCAATTTTGATGAGAGAACCTTGGTTTCTGGTGAAAGAGTCACATGCTCATTGTGGGTTTTCTAGATGGGAGCATCTGAACAGTGTTGCTTATAGTTGGCCATCTTTGGAAAGATCCCTCCCTCCTGCAGGTAGTAGCTTAGATTCCACATTATTAAAATCATCCTTCCAAGGAGGTGCAGTATAAGCTGTTGGTTGAGACTTTGAAAGGACAAAATCCACTGGCATACCTTCTAGCTTCTGCTTTTCTGCTTTCTTCTGCCTGGATAGAGCGTAAATCTGAATGTGTACCAGAAAACTTGTGACATGAGGAGATAACCATGATGAGAAAAACCTGCATATTAAAAATGATAAACTAATTTTGAAAGGGTCTGTCTTGCCTATGGCAACTGCTACCAGCTTGGAGCTTATATCATTGAATTTCTTATAATGTAAGGAAAAGAACATCCATTTGTGAAGCCAGAATTTGTTGGGTTATCTGTTATTTGCAACAAATAATCCAGCAAATGATGGTTTTCTTTTGTTGGCAAACAGATTTGTTGTGGAACAAATTCTTAAATGAATAGAGAGAATAAGACCATGACTCAACTTAACTAATTTAGAGGTAGAGGTAATTCCAAGGAAGTGAACATTTGGGAATTCATAGAAATTTTTAGGTTAAGTCCCTGAACTGCCCAGAAATCAAGGAATGAAGGTACAAGGTGAATTTAATCTATGCCTTAGGTGTGGGCTAGACACATATGCAATAAAGATTGCACATAGTTTCTTTGTTATATCAGATATTTGCAAAGATGGCCTGAGAGCTAAATCCATCTGATTGGTTTGTGTGTGTTTCTGTTTCTTTGGATTTTGTCTTTGTTTATTTGCACAGAATCATCTCTTTTCTACCACAAACAAGGAAGACAAGAAGAAGAAGGACAGGCAAGGGGAGATATGATTCTTGGGAAACACATCATTTTAGTCTCTAGTTTCTCTCAATAGGTACAGAGTGACCAGCCTAGTACCTAGTCCTGCCTTTGTGTTCAAGGTGTCTCCTGGAAGCCTTTTAAAGCTTAATTTCCTGAGTAATTTTGTAGACACTGTTTTTGGAGACCATGAAGGTGTGGAATATCTGCTTTCATTGAACTTCATTAAGAGACTGCTGAGGCAGTTTGCATATCTCTATCTAC
The DNA here is from genome assembly GCF_000951045.1 of Mandrillus leucophaeus. Taxonomy (NCBI): domain Eukaryota; kingdom Metazoa; phylum Chordata; class Mammalia; order Primates; family Cercopithecidae; genus Mandrillus; species Mandrillus leucophaeus. The sequence continues at coordinate 309,303 of NW_012108430.1, read as the reverse complement.
CACTACAGAAAATGCCCCTGGCCCAGTGTGCAAGCATAAACAGCACGTACTTGTGCTACTCAAAATGGCGACTGCTTACATTCAGCACTTTTTGTTCTGCATCATCTTGTTGTATTCTCTGGAACTTTAAGCTTCAAAAATAAAGCATTTTTGAAACAACCCACATTAGTGGCTGATATGGTTTGGTAGCATCCCCATCCAAATCTCATCTTGTAATTGCCATAATCCCCAGTATCAAGGGAAGGACACAGTGGGAAGTAATTGGATCATGGGGTTGGTTTCCTTCATGCTGCTCTCATGATAGTAAGTTCTCATGAGATGTGATGATTTTATACATGTTTGACAGTCCCTCCTTCACACACTCTTTCTCTCTCCTGCCACCTTATGAAGAAGGTGTCTGCTTCCCCTTCTGCCATGATTTTAAGTTTCCTCAGGTTTCCCAGCCATGTGAAACTGTGAGTCAATTAAACTTCTGTTCTTTGTAAATTACCCAGTCTCAGGTATTTCTTTAAAGCAGCGTGAAAACAGACTAATACAGCGGCTTCAAATGTTTAACAAATTTCAGAATAACTCAATTCTCAAGTCATTTTCTATTACTAACTCTTTATAAACTCAGTTTATAAAGAATATCAATCCAATGTTGTATAAGAAATTTTGAATGCAATGATTATATGCATATTTATAATATTTCAAAAGAGTAGTTGAGTAGAATAATGAGTGAATCCTTTTCTTTATTATGTCCTATTACAAAAGTACATTTCTTTTACAATGAGGAAAACAACACAATACAGTATAATAGACTAATAAAGAAAAATTATTTACATTGAAAAGAATGAGTATGTCAATAAAATCCCTATTTTATTAACTACTATAAAATAACATTTGTAACACTGTATCACATTAAGAAACTCACTGAGTTGCTAAAAGTAGTAGAAGTAGAATGTAAATGCAAGTATAATTGCATCGTATACTATTTATAAGAAATAAAAAACTTAATAAAGCTGTTAATAGAGTGCACATCCATTAACTATATGAAGAGGACCAATGTCAGTAATTATAGTGAGACTTTCTACAAAAAAGAGAAAAAGAAAAATGGGTTATTGGTAAATAGGAAAATATTTTATTTGTGAAATATTATAGGACATGGTTTCTTTAGGCTTAGGTAAAAATTTTTACAAGGTTGACTAATCAGTATTAGACTTTTTTTTTACTTTTTGGGTATTCTGTCATTAGGACTTTAAAAATGCATAAGTTGTCCAAAGATAGTTTTTATGTATGACATAAGAAACACTGAGCATTATTTTCAAAACAGTGTAAAAACATTGTGCTAATGGATGGATCTCTGCAATTCTAAAGATGCTCTGCCTCCACAGATGCTTTTATAAGCATCTTTCTTTAGGGTTGTTCAGATGTCCTACAAATGTGAGATAATCCTTAGGACTGTTAAGATGTCCTAAAAATATAAGATAATCCTTTCCTTTGGCAAGACTAAACAAAAATAAGATAAGTTTTTAAAAAATGTATAAAATCATGAATGGATTACATAATATTTGGTTTAAAGGTAAAAATCTTACAACAAAGAGTTTTAGTTTCAAACACATCTATTTTTTTAAGCCCAGATATATTTAAATACTGCCCCTCCACTCACAGTTTATAGTTATCAAGGCCTGGTGACTAAATTTAGAGTTGGCTAGGTCTTGTTAAGATTATAGTAAAGCCAAGACAGTCTTAGTCCTAGTTTCAATTGAGAAACAAAGGAAATCCCATCTTCATAAAATTTTATAACTATTGATTGGTTTGTAGAGTTTGGTCCTCACTGTCCCCATTCTCTTATGTTCAAAGTTCTTGGATGATGAGCGATCCTTGATTATGCTCACCAGTTTATTTTATGAAGTCATTCATTCTTTCACTCAATGAATGCTTATGCCAATGAGAAACATCTTTAAAAAGTTAAAAAGGTTGGGCATGGTAGCTCACTCTTATAATCTCAACCTTTTGGTAGGCTGAGGCAGGAGGATTACTTGAAGCAGAGTTCAAGGCCAGTATAAGCCAAAAATGTGAGATCCTTGTCTTTATAAAATATTAAAAATAAAAAAATTGTAAGACATAGTGGTGTGCACCTGTAGTTCTAGCTATTCTGGAGGCTAAGTTGGGAGGTTTAATTAAGTCCTGGAGTTTGAGGCTGCAGTGAGCTATGATTGCCCATCCTGGGCAACAGACTGAGATCTCATGTCTTAAAAAAATAAGAAAAGCTTATATATTAGTCATTTAAAATAAAGCTAATTTGCATGAGGATTTTCATGAAATTCAAAAGGCCACCTCCACTAACTGCAAAACTTTTTCACTGTTAAACCATATCAAAGAAACTCACAAACCTTGTTATAGATTGTTTTGCTGCCTATAACTAAACCCTAACTTTTTCTCCAAAAAATAAAAGCTTATGAAAATAAATAATTTACGTGTTCATGTTCCTTTATTGAAAAACAAAAACAAAACACTAGAGTGTACATTTTTAGATTCAGCTTCCTGCTGCATTCCAAAATCCCAGAAAAGGGAAGATATCACAAATCTGTAACATAGCCAGAAAGACAGTTGCAGTAGGCACATTTTCAAATCCATAGGTGTTTTACCTAGCCCCATTTGTTAAATGTAAGACTAATTTTGAGTGATTTGGCTCTTCTCATTCTGCACTCTATTTTTTCCTTCTAGGTACTTGTATTTATGTTTTGTTCTTTCCTGCTGTGGCAAGCAATAGCTATGTGTAAAAGTTAGCTATTTTTATATTAATGTTTAAGATAACAAACTGTCCCAAAATTCAGTGGCTCAGAAAAACTGTAATGCTCACTCATATGCAGCTTGCTGGGAGCAACGCTTGCTCTCGGGATCAAGCTTATCTCTCTAGGTTTACAAGAAATTTGGATAATCTTTAAAGGGCTCAGTGAAGTGGCTCTGTTCCATGTTTCAGGTATATGGGCAGGTTGGAAGGCTCTGCATTACATTCCTGTTCCTTCTCGGCCCCAGTGAACCACCCATGACTCACTCTTCTCAAGGCAATGGCAGAGGCATACATTGGTAAGTAGAAATATGCAGGGCCTCTTACAACCTAAGCTCAAAATTAGCACGTTATTAATTTTATCTCTTTCCATTGTCCAAAGAAAATCATATATTCAAGCCCCAAATTTAGAGTATTAAATATTCTGTCTTGAAGATTTATGCAAAAGTAAAATATTACCAAAGTGCATATCACCCAAATAAGAAACAGCCCTATGTAAGCAAAATTTTATGTCATCTACAAATGTTTTAGATTGAAGCGCCAAATCTAACAATTATGCAGTGGTATGCATTCTTATGATTATAGATAAAATAAAGCAATAAGAATATTGTGAGAAGATAAATGCTCATATTTTTCCATTTTATTGCAATTATATTATTTGTAACACATCATTTATTTCTGCTTTGAAACTATAGTGTGAACATTTCTTCTGTATCTGAATGGACATCACCATATTATATAGCATACACATACATTACACCAACATCTCCCTTTCATTGGGTATTTGTTTTTCTATGTTAGTTTATCTTTTTAAGGTTTGTGCTACCTCAGATAAATCTTGGACATTTATTACAGTGAAATCTTGGACATTTCTTATTTTCATTGTTTAATTATTTATATGTGATGAATTTTTAGAAGTGAAATTATAAGTATCAAAGAATATAAAAACCAATATCACTCCAACTGTGTTTTTCCATATTGTTTTCTAAAACAAAGGCATCAATTTACAAAAATATGACCTTTAAATTTTATCTAAATTTAAAATGTCCACCAATATACCAAAGTTCATGTGGTACTTGTGACCAGTATGAATACATACAACATATCTCTCTTTGTATATGAATGCTAACAGCCCAGGCCGGGCATGGTGGCTCACACCTGTAATCCTAGCACTTTGGGAGGCCAAGGCAGGTAGATCACAAGGTCAAGAGATCAAGACCATCCTGGCCAATATGGTGAAACCCTGTCTCTACTAAAAATACAAAAATTAGCTGGGCGTGGCTATGGGTGCCTGTAATCTCAGCTACTCAGGAGGCTGAGGCAGGAGAATCACTTGAACCCGGGAGGCGGAGGTTGCAGTGAGCCAGGATTACGCCACTGTAGTCCAGCCTGGCAACAGAGTGAGACTCCGTCAAAAAAAAAAAAAAAAAAGAGAATGCTAACAGCCCAATACCTGTTTGCTTTATTAAATGTTACGTTTTTACAAGAATAACAAAAATCGATATCTGGACTCTTCAACTAGGTATGCAACATCTTGTTTCTGTTTGCTTTGTATGTAGATTAAGTCACAAGTTTGAGAAAAATCCCTTTCCTAATCAGCTGTGCTTCCAACCTATTACTGCCACATATGCTACTGTGAAGGTTCTCTGTTATCTTTCAGTCCATTACTATAAATAATATTTTTTTCAAATATATATTTTTATAATAGTCTGGCTATCTAAATGCCCACCTGACAGAAAAAGAAAGTCTCCTTTTGCCAGATGATAAAACCCTTTGTGGTGTTGTTCTATATTCACATTGTGATTCCAGTATGCCTTTAACTAGAATGGTTTCTGTGGAGTAGAGGATTAAAGTCCTATTTCAAATGGCTTCAAGAAAGATAACTGGAAGAGAGGAGGTTAAGAATGTAAGTGTAGAAAACTTTCTAAGGGTATAACTGAAAGGCGGAGCAGAGAAAATAGGTGATAACTAGAAGTTGTCAGATAACTTTTACAAAATATAAAAGATACTGCAGTGAATGGCTATAATTATGTGGACAAGAAGCATTAATTATTCAAAGAAGAAAAGTGACAATTAAAGAAACACTGTTTTCCCACTTTGCATCCTTCAGTCCAATCAAGTTGACACTAAATAATAACCATCACAGAATATAACCAGCATCTCACTACTGTCATCTTAGTGTCAAGCTATTTCCAAAGTGACTTTTGACCCCCATTAATGCAATGTGAACTACCATGACTATGCTTGAATATTTAATGAGTGGGATCACAAAAGACACATATATTATTGTACATACCGGCAGGCTTAGTCCAGACATCACTCTCTAACCCATAACCAGAAATTTGCCTATGAAAAACTGGCTTCATGATTTGGGGCTGATATTCTGTGTCAATTCATAAACTGTGACCTCAAAGGCAAGGACAATGTCCCATTTATTGTTGTATTTAGAATCTTCCATTATTACATGTAAGCATTGTCAGATGTTGTTAATGTCAATATGACACTATTTCCAAAAGTAATTGTACTATGGTTCTTAAAGTACTTCTTCAAGCACATCTGAATTTACTTTTATTTCATTTTCCATTCAAAAGTGAGACTTAGCAAATTCTCCCATGTGCTCAAAGATTTATTAAGCGGAGTCATCGGCAAATAATCAGGAAATGCAAATAATATTCATAGTAACACTATGTATATAACACATAGTAACACGAATCACCTCAATTATGTTTTGCATATCATTTATCCTATACAAGCAATTTAGTATCATTGTAAATAGCATTATCTGATTTTCAAATTGTCTGATTCAGAAACATTAGCAGCATTCTAGTGAGGAGATTTTAGGAACAAAATAAAGCTAAAGTCTTACTCTATATTCCAGCTGGCCTCCCGCTATAGAATTAAGAATAATTTTCAGAGTGCTAGATATAAGCAGCACCTTCATTTTAGCTTTATAAAATCACAATGTTCTAATGGAAAAGCTGTTAAAATGATTAGATAGAAACCTTTTTAATAGAATATGTAAAGTTTCTGAGCAATTTTTATATTATCATTTTCTTTTCCCAAAGCACACAGATTTCTTGTATAAGATTTGGCTACTGGTTTTATTCATGTATAAACAGAGATTTCAAAGAACATTTTCAAAATGAATATATATCAACTTTTAATGATTTTGTGGTTGGAAGTTCTCTATCAAGAAAGTTTGACTTTGTATGAATGTCTTTTCTTTTTTATCCTCTCTGGTTATTCTTGCTATGTTTGTTTTCTATTCTTCATAATCATTGCTAAGCACAGAGCTAATACAGTATTGGTTTTTTGAAGTTGTGTTTTGTTGAAAATTGGAAGCATTTTCCAGATAAAAAATATACTAATTTTTAAACTTCAAAAGGCTTTGAATAAGACAGATTGTTAACATGATAGGAAACCTATAAAAACTCTTGAAACTTCTAAATTACAGTAACAGAAATTCACAGGAAAGCTTGCCAAATCTCATAAACAATGCTTTAAAGACTGGTTATTAAGTGGAAATCACTGAATTTCTTTACCATCAACAAACAGTTGGAGAAAGCAGTGGTACAGAATAAAGTCCATAGTTCTAGGAAATTTTGAGATAGACTCCATTTTAGGACACCATCCTCAAAGGTACCACTCATAAGCTAACAAAATGATTCCCTCATGCATTCTTATATACTGTTTTTAGAATTCCATTCTTCACCTTTACATTTACCTTTCATTCCATCATTTTTTTTGTGTGTGTTCACATATAATTTACAGACTTTTCAAATAAATGGTAAATTAAATACAATCAAGGAGAGGATGTTTCTTCCCTTTAACATAGGAAGGCTAGAATCAGTGCTTGGCTATTTTCATACATTCATTTTCCATTTAGATTTGAAGAAGCAATTCAGCATAAGGATTAAGATTGTGTGTTTTCTGCAGTTAGATAGGTAAGACCACTTCTTTCCCAATATAAAAGTATAATGGAAAGTCAATATACTCTGTGTCACAATATTTGAAACTTATAAATCAGGCTAACAAAGTTTTAAATAATATGTAGTCTATCTTCCAACTTCAAAAAAAATTCTTTTAGAACCCACCCTCCCTTCCTCCTTCTTTCCTTCCTTCCTTCCTTCCTTCCTCCCTCCCTCCCTCACTACTTTCTTTCCTTCCTTCCTTCCTTCCTTCCTTCCTTCCTTCCTTCCTTCCTTCCTTCCTTCCTTCCTTCCTTCCTTCCTTCCTGTTGTTACAGGGTCTGTCTGTCACATAGGCTGGAGTGACAGTGCCATAATCACAGCTCACTGTAACCTCAGCTTCCCTGGCTGAAGCGATTCTCATACCTCAGCCACCCGAGTAGCTGGATTACAGGTGTGAGCCACAATGTATCGCTAATTTTTGTATTTTTTGGTAGAGACAGGTTTTCATCACGTTGGCCAGGCTGGTCTCCAACTCCTGGCCTCAAGTGATCCACCCAGCTTGGCCTCCTGAAATGCTAGGATTACAGGCACGACCAGCACGCTTGGCCTATGACATTCTTTCTTAAAGTCCATGTTCCAGTTTAGAATTCTTAAGCTTTTTAGAGTTCTGCATTGAGAATGCCCAGAAGAAGCAGCCTGGCACCCATTTCCTGGCCTGTGGACTATTACCTTTTCTTCTTCCTGCTGTGTTGTGCATCACACAGGACCTGTTGCACATATATATATAGACATCACAGCTTATACATCCAAATGCTATTTAAAGACTCCTGTAACAACTGCACTTGTGGCCAGAGATGCACATGCTACCATGTATTTAGACTTAAATTTATGGAAATGACCCAAGTAGAAGCAGGAGCCAGTCCAATTGAACTGGAAATTCTTATTATCTGATTGTGTATTTCAGCAGAAAAGTAGAGCGTAGGATTATACATCATTGAGTCTCTTGGTTTCCTTGCCCCGTGGCAGACATGGAAATAGGACTAAAGTAGGATTTTCTACTGTATAGGAGCCAGGGAAGGGACCCCTCTCTTAGAGTTTAAAGGTGATACTCCAAAGAGGCCTCAGTTTAAATATATTTTCCATCCTTGTAAGTCATACCCTCACAACAAGGGTGCTATCTTTCCACTAGGTGTAAAAATTGCTTCCTGAGGTATGAACAAAATCTTCCTCTTTTATGCACAAGGCACATATAGACATAGAATACTTAAAAATGTATCTGTAGGCAGCGGCGCCAAAGATGGCCGAATGGGAACAGCTCCAGCCTCCAGCTCCCAGGGTGAGTGACACAGAAGATGTGTGATTTCTGCATTTTCAACTGAGCCTTCACTGCTGATACCCAGGAAAACAGGGTCTGGAGTGGATTCAAGCAAATTCCAACAGACCTACAGCTGAGGTTCCTGACTGTTAGAAGGAAAACTAACAAACAGAAAGGACACC
>NW_012108430.1:258435-299262 GCF_000951045.1 Mandrillus leucophaeus | reverse complement strand
CACATGCACACATATGTTTATTGTGGCACTATTCACAATAGCAAAGACTTGGAATCAACCCAAATGTCCATCAGTGACAGACTGGATTAAGAAAATATGGCACATATACACCATGAAATACTATGCAGCCATAAAAAGGATGAGTTCGTGTCCTTTTTAGGGGCATGGATGCAGCTGGAAGCCATCATTCTCAGCAAACTATTGCAAGAACAGAAAACCAAATACCGCATGTTCTCACTCATAGGTGGGAATTGAACAATGAGATCACTTGGACACAGGAAGGGGAGCATCACGCACTGCGTCCTGTTGTGGGGTGGGAGTTGGGAGGAGGGATAGCATTAGGAGATATACCTTATGTAAATGACGAGTTAATGGGTGTAGTACACCAACATGGCACATGTATACTTAGGTAACAAACCTGCACGTTGTGCACGTGTACCCTAGAACTTAAAGTACAATAAAAAAAAAATGTATCTGTACTATTAAAATTTCATGGAGAGAATGGGGAAAATTAGAAAACAATGGAACTCAAAAAGGTTCCTTAACCTCTTAATGAAAATAATAAACGAAAACTAAATTTTGAGAGAAAGGCTTGAAGCAGTATTTTGGAGCCAGACTGATTGAGTTTGTGCATTTGCTGTACTGCTTAGTAGTTGTATGGCATTGGGAAAATTATTTAACTTTTCTAACCCCAATTTTTTCATCTTGAAAATTAAGATAGTAAAAATGTCTACCTCAAAGAGTTGTTAAGATTAAGTGATTTTATAATGTTCAATACAATGTATCGCATATATTATGATCCAAGAAAGGATTTCATAAGAAAAAATGTTTTGTCTTTTGTAAATTTGGTGCAATAATAGTGTCTATCCCATAGGATGATTGTCAAGATTGAATGGAGGAATGCCTAACAGAATACCCGGTACCTGGTAAATGTACAAAATTGTTAACTAACATTAAAATTTTAAAAAAAATGGAATATGATTCCATAAACATGTAACAAAAAATAGATTTAACAAATTTTTACTGTCATATATTCTTGACTTTTACTACAAATACTGCTAGTATTAAGTGGTAGTATGTTTTTCCAGTTTTGTTTATAAGTTTAAATACATGGATACTCCCCCTTTTTAATAGGGTTTTTTTTTTTTTATAAATATCATCCTAAGTTCAGCTAGAATCCTGGATAAATGTACAATATCGTACATTTCACTTTATAGATGCTGCAAAGAATAATAAAACATTGACAGTCAAAAGAATGAAGCTAATTTATCCATCACCAAATAAGTTGTCCATCTAGTACGAAAAATACTGAGTGCGTTACTTTTGTCTACACAGAAAAAGAGTTGGGTTAATGGCATATTAAAGTATTATATTTTCTGAAAATTGCTTTAAGCATCAATCTAAAAGCAGATACTTTTCTTGTCTCCAAAAATTATTTTCCAAATAAAAAAAAGCTATCTTCAACATTATACAATATCAAGAAAAGACCACTGTGGTTTGATTTTAGATAATAGAAAATTAAAATCTATTTCTCTAAAGTTTCTACCATTGTCCATTTTTTTCCTAAAATAATTGAATATAAGTGTATTGTAATCACGAAAAGTATTGTCTATTTCATTGAAGGATATAGATTAAAATAGCCTCACAATTTGTTAGATATAAAAGAATTATTATATTGGCATTTAAAAGCTTATTTTAAAGGAAAGTTTAATGTGGAAAGAGATCACATGGGTGTGCCATAATTGCCAGCGTGTTTAAGTGATTTAGCACTGAAAATTACTAGAAAGATTATTTCAAATTATCTATTGGACATTTAAACAGTTTTGGACTATTAACAATTTAATGATTCAGTTGTCAGCTACTTGCCTAGAATCCTCATCTCTCTATCCCTAAATGAGAAAAAAAAAAAAAAAAAGATCTCTGATCTTCACATCAAATCCTAACTTCTTTGAAAATCATGAAAAGGTACTTGCACAGTACTTTCAGATATAAAGGTTATAAAGGTCGCACAGAATCATTTGAGACAGAAGATCTATTTCTGGCAACTAAAAGTTCACTCAAAAATCGATCAAATTCTCCATAAAATGTTAACCTTTCAGAGATTCACAGAAAATCTGAACATCATAATCTTTTCAGTTTTAATCTGTTAGCTACCTTGAGACTTAAAACATTTCTCAAATCAGATTTATGACATAACATTTCTGAATAAAATGGGGTCAAGAAAATACGGCATCAAACCAATATGCAAAACAAAAGACAACATTGTTTATGTTTGTAATAAGTTTCTCAGAGGAATGTGAGAAGGATGGAATTTAAAAGTTTAAAGCACCTTAACTGAGTGTGATTAATACTAATTCTCCTTGTTTTTTTTTTTTTTTTGCCACACTCTTGTTTATCTACCTGATTCATTATTTTCTTATACCTAACAAATTATCTGTCCTTACCTCCGCCTATGTCCCATCTCTTTTCTTTTTCTCACTTTAAGATAAAACATTTGGATTAAAATCCCAATCAACAACATACAGTTTTATTAAAAAAATTCCTTCATCTGATGTGCATAATTTAGTGCCAATCAGTGTTTAAGACATCTCTGTTTACTTTCTGTAAGATATTTTTCTTCTTTTAGATGGCCATGTATTAGTTCTGCTAATAAGAGTTTCTATAAAAACAACCCCAAAATCTATGATTGCTCAAATATAACTAATGTTGATTTTCTTAAAGTTCAAAATGAGTTTTTGATGGGCTGGTATCTCTCCTCCATTTAGAAGGCGATTTGAGCATACAGGAGTCTTCTACATCATGGCTTACTACCTTTTTAGATGGACTCCAAATTCACAGTGACGATTGCATTAAGCAAGCAATAGAGGAAAGGGCATAGAGATCATCCTTTAAGGGTCTTAAAAACTAGGTCTAGAAGAAGCTCACATCACGTCTCTCACATTCCTTTGGCTAAAACTCAGTTACATGGCCACATTTCTGCAAGGAACACTGAGCCATATAATATCGTTATGTACCAAGGGAGAAGAGAAAATGGGTTTAGTTTTATAGAAAGTGTGACTGATACCTACAGAAAGCTATAGGGTAGTCTAAAACAGACTCCTGTTAAAATAAAATGATTTGCTAGTTTGGATCTATTTTATGATGGCCTGATATGTTTTCTAAACATAACCAGAAACCTTGAAGAATAAGATCGATTTTGAAAGTCACGACCACATTGTAAAGGAGATTATTTGAAAATGAATTTAATTTGTGTGATTGAAAATAAGAGAATGGCATTGGTTTGGTCAGAAAAAACTTTCCTGATAATGTTAGCTTTATTAAATGGAATTCTAAAGATTATGTTGCCTATATTTTATTTTACCTTTTTAAGTATAGAAATGATGCTCTTTACTATTGAAAGTCTAGCACATGAAGGACACTGTGTAGTCAGTCAATGTGGAAGTTCAAAGAAGAATAAGATAAGATAACCAGAGTGGTTAAAAAGGTTTACTAACATCATTCTAAACAAATTTAGTTTTTTCAGAAAGACAAATGAGGGAATAGGTTGCTTATACCAAATACCACTGAAAGTAATAATAAAGAAAGATGGCATGGTTTTCAGCAAATAATGAAAGCCGAGTGGCTTGGAATAGTTGTGGATGTTGTACACAGTACAACAGGCTCTGTCCAACGGGAAAGAGGAATCTGAAATCTCTCCTGTGCTTGTCTGGCTAATCTTGTGCCAGGGTATTCGGGGAAGGGGCATGGTGGTCAAGGCGGATTCCACCACCAAAAATAAGAGCATTAGCCACTTTACTTGAATACCTGCAGTTTATGAGAGTAATTGTTTCATGCAGCCTCCCCAAGAGAACATTGTCAAACTTTTAATTTTTCCAGTATGATAATTAAGAAGTTACTCAGAAAAGTATAGATTAGCACTTTTTTATTTAAAGTAAAAAAATTCATATTTTAAGAGACCCTTTACATCTTTAGTATTTAATTTTATTTTCACTTTTCCCGTTTTTCTCATGTTTTGGCCTTTCCTCCTCAATGTTGCGTATCTACTAATATATTGTAAATTGTATCCCTTTAGTTGTGATATTTGTCATAACTCTCTTCTCCTAATTTCTTATCTTGAGTTTGCTCTTGGTAATCACTGCCACGTCAAAAGTTTTTATGTGTAGATGTTGTAAAATTTATCAATTTTTTTCTTTTATTGAATCTGGTTTTTGAACAATGCTTAGAAAGGTTCTCTTTTGGTCAAATTGTAGAGAAATTCACCCATGTTTTTCTTAGTACTTTCATTATATGTTTGTCTGTTTCATGACCTTTAGAAATCTTACTCATTTTGAAACTTGGTATTGCATATAATGTGAAAAATAAATGTCATTTTGCCTTTTTCTAAATGGTTACCTAGTCATTTCAATACACCTTTGGCCCAATGATATAGTATACTAAATTTTCATAAGCATTTTTGCTTGTTTCTGTTTTATATTTCATTTACATGTCATTAACATGTTAGTTTATTGTAGAAAATTCAGTGTATGTATTTTATATCTGAAACGGTCATTTATACCTTGTGTCTTTATGATTCATGTTTATTTTTTCATGTGAATTTTATTATCAAGTGGCCTAGCTCTACAAATATACATTTAATTGCATCTTTACTGTGATCAAATTAAATTTATAATTAATTTAGAAACAACTCAATCTTCATGTTTTTTATTCATCTATTTATTTTATTATTATTATTATTTTGAGATGGAGTCTCACTCTGTCGCCCAACGTAGAGTGCAGTGGCATGATCTCAGCTCACTGCAACTTCTGCCTCGTGTGTTCAAGCGATTCTCCTGCATCAACCTTCTGAGTAGCTAGGACTACAAACATGTGCCACCATGCCTGGCTAATTTTCCTGTATTTTTTTTTAGAGACAGGGTTTTACCATGTTAGTCAGGCTGGTCTCGATCCCCTGACCTCAAATTACCTGCCCAACTCGGCCTCCCAAAATGCTGGGATTACAGGCCTGAGCCACCATGCCCAGCCACCTTTATGTTTTTCAATAATCCTATTGAGCAGCATGCAATGTCTTTGAGTGTAATTTTGTGTCTTTTAGGAGTGACATTTTCATTGTATCAGTTAGTGTTTCCTTTTAACTTCCAGTAATTTTTTCTTGTAAGTAGAGTTTTTGATACCTTTTTATTCTCTTTCTGGTAGTTTTTTGTTTATATAAAATCTATGAATTTCTATAATTTAAGTTTATATCCTATGACAGTAAAAATTTTTGAGTAAATCATATCAATTCTAAAAATAAACTTTTTTCCCCTTTTCTCCTATTTTTATCTTATAATTGATTTTTAAAGTTTAAAATCAATTAAAAGTTGCAGACTGATGTCCTCAGCAAATAATACTGAAGGTACAAGTCCCCCTTCCTTTGATCCTAATCTTTGTGCATTTGTCTCTACAATTTTTCTATTCTATTTTAATACTAAATTTATAGATGTTTTCAAGAAGGTGTTAATTTCTATTTTCTGGTGGAATTCTTAGGAATAAATATTGATTTTTTTTATCAAATGACTTTTTATTATCTATATAGATATTGACTTTTTCATAAAAGCTGAAAATATAGTATATTATTAGATCTCATAGTATTATACTCACACTGCCTTCCTTGATTTTATCATTATGTTTGCTAATATTTTAATTAACACTTATTCATCGGTTACTAGAAGAGAGTAAGATTTATATGGTTTGTGGACCTAAATGTAGGCTATTTAAATGACAATAAACAGGCTATTCAGAGCTTGTTATTGCAAAGGTGTCAGTCACTACAACTTATGTTTGGCAGAGATTCCAACCCAGGCACGTGAGTGATAAAAGGATGATCTTCACGTGTGCTCTGTTAGAGGTTATTGACATGGGGAAGTAAAGCAGGACTAAGTAGAAGTCAGTTATTTCATATTATTGGCTTGAGGCACTACATGGTGATATGGTTTGACTGTGTCCCCATTCAAATCTCAACTGAATTGTATCTCCCATAATTCCCACATGTTGTGGGAGGGACCTAGGGGGAGGTAATTGAATCATGGAGGCTGGTCTTTCCTATACTATTCTTGTGATAGTGAATAAGTCTCACTAGATCTGATCAGTTTACCAGGGGTTTCTGCTTTTGCTTTTTCCTGATTTTCTCTTGCCGCCATCATGTAAGAAGTGCCTTTTGCCTCCCTCCACGATTCTGAGACCTTCCCCAGCCATGTTGAGCTGTAAGTCCAATTAAGCCTCTTTTTCTTCCCAGCCTAAGGTATGTCTTTATTAGCAGTGTGAAAATGGACTAATACACATGGCTTTCTCTGGTTGGTCCTAAGTTGAAAGTGGGGTCAGAAATATAGGGAAGCTGTCATTAATCAGGCCCTAACCATTCTGAGCTGATTGCTACAAAATTATGGTTTGATTTCCTAAATTGGTCACTACACTGGCTGCGATTTGGCTTGCCAGGGTACTTCTGCAGAGATTGTGGGTTAGAATTCTAATGTGTGCTTTAGCCATTGTCTGTTGGTATGTTCGGTCTCACAGATTTATTTATTATGTTTTTGGACAGAGGGGAGACAGTATATTTTTTGAGGAAAGTTTGGTACTTGGTGTTCTAGGTGACTGCTGTTATTTGAGATACCTGGAAATCTGCTACTATGTTTGGAAATCTGCATTTCATTTCATTTAAAATAAACATTTCTTTATACTTCACCTCCTCTCATTCAACAATACTATTAAAAAATCATGAGATAAATGAACTTTCTATTTTTAGCCCATGTGGACAAGACCATTTATCTACAATAAACTATCTTTTTAAAATTTATTTACCAAAGGAAATGAGATAACAGTGCTAGATGCAAACAGATGATAGTCATTCTCATCCTTTTTCCTATTTGTTCAAAGCCACTCAATTATTCCGTGAGGTCTAAATCATGAAATCATCTTTTATCATTCCTGTTGTCTTTGAAGTACCAATTATATTGACACATGTTTTAAAGTGTTTCTTTGCACAATCACCTTTATTTCCCTCTTTTAGTGTTCCTATAAATAGTAAGTTTCTCAACCTAGAGTGTTCACCCTTTTACTGTTATTCTTTACTTATTGGGAAGGCTGATTTTCTTACCTTTATCTTTCTATTTACAAGTCTGTAGACCACAAGCATTTATATTTCCTTAAATCTTTTATTTTTTGCTTATTGCCTGCAATGATGGTGCTATTCTCATTTCAGTTTATTTACTCAACATGGATGTCTTTGCTAAGAGACTGATTGAGAAACTGTAGCCCTTCAAAAGACAAATGAACAGCTTTAGGGATGTGGAGGAAGACTCTGTGAATAGATTTTTGTTTTTCTCTAGTTACTTCATTCTTCCTACACTAACAAGCTTACCCTGCCTCTTTGTCTTTGTACAGGCTGTTGATCATTTATCAAATGATATCTTCTCTCTTTTATTTCCATCTCCCTATCTAGACTCTTCCAAAAAGTCTTTCAGTTTGTACCACTCAATTTAGCATTCAACAATGATAAATGGTATTTTTAGTTTAATGAATCACTTCCATATCCAAAATCCCATTCAGTCTATACAAGAACCCACACTGACTGCTGGTGTTGTAGAACATTTTTAAGAGTGGTCAGGTGCAGTGGCTCACACCTGTAATCTCAACACTTTGGGAGGCCGAGGTGAGAGAATTGCTTGAGCTCTAGTGCAAGACCAAACCTGGGCAATGTAGAGAGACCTTGTCTTTACTAAAAATGTAAAAAAATAGCCGGGCTTGTCCACTCACCTGTAGTTCCAGCTACTTGGGAAGCTGAGGCAAGAGGATTCCTTCACTTGAGCCTGGGCGATCCAGGCTGCAATGACCTATGATTGTGTCACTCATCTCTAGCCTGGGCAACAGAGTGAGAATCTGTCAGGGAAAAAAAAAAAAAAAAAACAAAAAAAACAGCAAAAGAAAAAAAAAGTTCTTAAGACCCTCTATTATGTCTGAACAGCTGATCAGATCAGTACTCAGTATCTGTAGTTTTTCCGTCACTGGTTTTTAAAATTACAGCTTTTTTCCTCCCTTCCTTCACCTCCTTGATCAGACAAGTTTTCTCTATCCACTTTCCTGTTGTTCTGTTTCATGCCAAAGGAATAGATTGGCCCCTTTTTATTTTTAGGTTTATAGAAACATGCAACAAAGATAAAATCTGCAACTATAAACAATATCAAACCATATGATTGTGATAAAGTTCCCAGTTTATTACCATGAAATATGTTTGAGATAGTATCTAGAGCCTACCTTGAACTTCTGCTAGCCATTTTATTTACTCCTCTAGAAGAAATTATTGATCATCTACTATATACCAGTCTTGGGCTTCATCAGTAAAGAAGCACAATGATTCCAATTATCATTTGGCTTATATATTAGTATGAAGCCTAAAAAAATGAATATAGCTGGGATTAATAACCACATTAGACATTTTCTTAAAAATGTCTATGATTATTAATTTATCCACAATAGTGGCTTTTGTTAAACATGAGACCTCATAACTGCCCCTGGAACCTCACATAGGGTATTTGTGTTTTTGAGAATACCCAGGGCAGATGATATCAAGCTCACTAACCTGTTACCATGCAAACAGTTGCTCGTGCACATTTCTAAGCGCAGCTCAATAATTAAAGTTGTAGTAAAATTATCTCCTTTTTAATTCTAAGGAAACTGAACATTTAGAGATGTTAATTTGTTTAAGTTCACATTATTACTACTAGTTATTGGGCACTTAGACAAAGATGTTTTAAATCCAAGTTCTCTATTTTTTTTTTCGCTTGAAACTCTGACAATGTAGTCTGTTTTGTACTGCCCATTATTGGTTTAGTTCTTTAGAATCATCTAAATTTACCAAGTGCAGAGATCATGTCTCATAGGCGTATTTCTGAGGAAAGAGAATATACTGATTATGAAACAATACACATGATTGATAATTTTTTCTCATGTTTTAGGCAAAGAATGTTTTCATAGAGGGCACAGATAGATTGTAGTGAAAATTTTTTTAAATAGTTAATGTGTAAAATCTATAAGAACTAATCTCCAAATAATAGATATTTACATTCACTACAATCCACCTTTTCATTATCTAGCACATTTGCACCTGCAAACAGATGTTCAATTGTACAGAATAGCTGCTAACATACACAATTAGTCAGCAATTCTGTATGCACCAACGGATTCAACAACTGCAACCAGAACAAATATTGTTAAATATGTTTGACTTTGTTTACTTTTTTAAAAAAAATAATGGATTGGAAATCATGGTTTTGGTAGTGAGAACAAAGCAGATAAAATTGTTTCCAATATTTTCTTTTATGGACTAACATTTGTAACCCATTTGATTATGCGGGGACTATAGATTCTGGAGTTTAACATATGCACGTTGCATCTCAGAATTAAAGATAGCAGATGAGGAATAATTTAATCTGCATTTCTTACCTATTGTAGTATTTAACTCAGAGAAAAAAAGAAATTGTGGATGCAAAAGATGAAATACATTCAGTTAACAATTCAGTTTCCTTTCCTATCCAAAGGTTGTCTGGAAACAATTCTGCCTTTGGCAACCATTTTCTAGCATCTATATAAAACATATCTCAGCAGAAACTCTAAAATCTCTATTATTTATTTTTACATGATTGTGCTTCTTAATGATTTACAAAAAATAAGGATATAAAACAATGCGCAGAAGACGACTACAGGAAAAAAAAGATTAATACCTCTAATGAACATAGATGCAAAATTTTCAACATAATACTAGTAAACCAAATTCAGTAGACCATTAAAAGATTCATATCCCATGACTAAGTGGAATTTGTCTTTGGTATGCAAATCATGAAATGTGATATGCCACATTAACAGTATGGAAGATAAAAACCATATGAACATCTTTACAGATGCAGAAAATGTATTTGACAAAATTTGTATGGTTTCATCATAAAAACTCTGAAAAACTTAGGCATAATAGAAATAAACCTCACCATAATAAAGACTATATATGATAAGCACAGTTAACATCCTGCTTAACAGTTAAGAAAAAAAAAAAAAAAAAAAAAATGAAAGCTTTTTCTCTAAGATCAGAAATAAGACAAGGATGCCCATTGTTGTCATTTGCATTTAACAAAGCACTAAACATACTAGCCAAAGCAATTATATAAGAAAAATAAATAAAGGCGCCCAGGTTAGAAAATAAAAAATTAAAATTTTCCTTTTAGCAGATGATGTAATCTTCCATATAGAAAATCCCAAAGACTCCATATCTAGCAAAAAAGTGCTAGAACTAATAAATAAATATGGTAAACTTGGAGGATACAAAATCAATATACAAAAGTCAGTAAAATGCCTGTATATCAACAGTGAACTATCTACAGAAGAAATCAAGAAAACAATTTCATTCATAATAGATATCAAAAATAAAATAAAAAACTTAGAAACAAATTAAACCAAAACAGATAACTCAATTTAAAAATTGAAAAAGGTTTGAAGAGGAAATTTTCCAAAGAAAACATACAACAACCCACCAGTAAATAAAAGAGCTCAACATAATTAATAATCAGGGAAATTAAAATTAATACCACAATTAGATATAACTTTACACCTGTTAGAATGGCTTTTATCAAAAAGATAATTTGTGTTTGCAAGAATGTGGAGTAAAGAGAATTCTTGTTCATTGTTGATGCTAATCTTAACTTGAGATAGCCATTATAGAAAATAGTATGGAGGTTTCTTTAGAAATTGAAACTAGAACTACCATATGATTTAGCAATCCCACTTCTGGGTATATACTTAACAGAATGAAATAAGTATTTTGAAGTGATATCTGCTCTCGTATGTACATTGCAACATTATTCACAACAGCCAAGATGAGGAATAAACCAAAGTGTTCATGGACAGAAGAATAGATTTTTTAAATGTGGATAAAGATATGGCTGAGAAAGGAATCTCTGACTTTCGGGATATGTTACCAGAAACATCCAAAATGGAAAAGCAAAGAGAAAAAACATAAAGTTTGGAACAGAATATCCAAGAACCAAAGGACAATTCCAAAAGGTATAACAATCATAATGGGACTACCAGAGAGAAACAAAAGAAATAAAGGAGCAAAAGAAATATTTGAAAAATAATGACTCAGAATTTCCTCCAAATAAATTTCAGACACCAAACCACAGATCTAGGAAGATCAGAATGAAACAGAATAAATGCCAACAACAATAACAAACCTATCTTAGGCATACCATATTCATTCAAACTCTAGAAAATCAAAGAGAATATCTTGAAATAAGCTAGGCAGGGGTTACCTTAACTATAGAGGAGCAAAGATAAGAATTGCATCCAACCTGTCCTCAGAAACATAAAAGCAAGAAAGCGGAGTGAAATATTCAAAGTATAGAGAAAAGTACCACCAACATAGAATTCTGTATCCTATGAAATTATTCTTTAAAAGTAAGCTAAAGACTTTCTCAGACAAAAATAATTTGAAAGAATTTATTACCAAATAACTCGCCTTGCAAAAGATGTTCAAATAAGTTCTTCAGAGAGAAGGATAATTGCTTAGGTCAGACACTGACATCTACAAAAAGAAAGGAGGAAAATTAGAGTGGGAATTAGTGAATAGGCAGAGCATAGAGAATTTTTAGGGCAATGAAACTATTCTCTATGACACTCTAATGACAAATTCATGTCATTCTATATTTGTCAAAACCCATAGAATGTACAATATCAAAAATGAGCCCTAATGCAATCTAGGGACTTTTGTTAATAATTATCTGTCAGTGTAGGCTCATCAAATACAAAAGGCTCCTCTCTGGTCGGGGAGATTGATAGTGGGGAAGTTATGCCTGTGTCGTGGTAGTGAGTATATGGTATTTCTCTGGAATTTCTGCTCAATTTTGCTGTGAACCTATAACTACTCTTAAAAATACAGTGTATTTTAAAAAATAATTTTAACACATGTGAAGAGTAATGTAATAATATTTCTATTCTATCTAAAGAAAATATATTCAGATTAAGTGGTGAGCAAAGAATATTAAATGAAAAATTTGAGAATAGAAATGTTTTATAGGTTGGTTTGTCAGACAATAGTAACATACTAATGACATATTTTTCTAGAAAGATTTTGTGATGTTTGTGGTATTTTTCAACTTTATAAATTTCTAATGTATTATTAGTTCAATTCTCTAAGAATTCTAGTAAATATTGTCTTTGGTACCTAATTTTCTATTTGTAACTTTGCATTATTTTTCTTAAAATACTCTTCTCAATTATATAAGCTTCAGTCACTGAAAAATGTGAATATGCTTTGCAGTAACTTAGACTGCTGGAGCCTTAAACCTTGATGTCAAATAACATCTCACATTCAATATAAACTCATCAGCTCCCCACAGACCCTATCCTTAAATTTATCTTCTGTTTCTTATCTCACTGAATGACTCCATTACCTACCTTCTTGACCCTCAAAATTGAGCTTGGAGATACCTGCTTTCAGAGAGAATCTGCCAAACGTCCCACTCCTTGGCTAAGATAGTTTATTCTCTTTTAAACATTTATACAAAGACTTTATCACCCTAACCTTTCTTAGTCTGTTTCTTTTTCCATGTTCCACACTACACTTTAAAGTCGTTGAGACTAGAAACTGCTAGACTGTCTGTTTTATAGCCTAATTAGGGATCACAGACCTGACTTACAACTGATACCAACAGTATAATTATGAGATGGAAATTTAAAGCCTGCTCAAACTTCTGCAGAAGTTCATTATATTGAAAGATGCCTGAAAATTTTGACATGGCAATTGTTCTTTATTTATCTAAAATTCTTATGACTTTCAACAAACTACATTAGTTATTTGCATCAGAGTCAGAGAAGGAACTATGTCTTGTGTATCTTGTATCTCTTATAAGATTGAATTTATTGTCTTGTCAATAATAGGTATTCATTAAATGTTCACTGACTAAAATTAAGGCGCATATTCAGATGATTTTAGTTTCTGATGAGTGTGAATTTTTATTTATTTTTGTGGTTGTGAATGTATTCATAACAAGTCCACATCTTAAAACACACCACAGATGTTTAATTAATAAAAATTCTGTGGCAAATTTAAAATAATTGTATAAATTCAAGTCATGCTAATTTTAGATACACCCTTTCAGAGGGCAGCTAAGCAACAAGAAACTTTGAGCTTGCAAGCACATTTTTCAGCTTGCAAGCAAATTTCAAGGGCTTACTCCAGACAAAACTGTAAAAAATAGGCCACTCTGTTTTTTTGCCCTTTCTTTTGTGTCTAACCTCCTCTGTCTATCCATTAATTACATTTGGTGGATTCTGCCTCTATCCTGTTCCTAGTACCCACTAGAAGCCAAGCTGTTCACTCTGGTACCTCACTTGTGGGTTCCCAGGTTGAACACTTGACATTCTCTTCCCTGACATTACAAACCATGCTCCAGTGCTTCACAAAATTCTTGCAAGTTTGGAGAACACAGAGTATGTTGAGGATTATTTTAATTTTAAATAGCCATTGCCATAAAAGAAAAAAAAAAAGAAGAATAGCAAAAAATATTCAGACAATATGCAAGGGGAATATGGTGGACACATTTGGGGAAAAGAGGTGCTTTAATGAGTTTAAAGAACTTTATTTCTTTACTATTTGTAGCTAATAGTTATTATCCAAAACTATACTCTAGCAATGTTCTATATATTTTATGTACATCTGTATTTAGGAACCCAGGCATGGAGAGACAGAGGAACGTTTTCAAGGATATATAGCTTATAACCGACAGAGCCAGATCAAATTAAGATAATCTAGATCCAGAGGTCACATTCTTAACCACTTCACCATCTCACAAAATGCTGATGAACAATGCATATCAGGCAACATGGGTATGGAGATTTGTTAGGTGTTTTCCTAGAAAAACTAGCATCTAAATCAGTAATAGTAATGATTATCACTTTATACAAAGACTTTCTATTATTGTTAGTTATTAATATATTTTATTTTGATACATCACTATCAAATAAATTATTTACTCTAAGAACAACATAGCAATACTAAAAATTAAAATTAAAAAACTTCATAACTAAAAAATCCTACAACCTATTACACACCAAAAAATCATTTTTTTTCTAACTTTTCTTCTCAATTATATGTTTACCTTTCAAATGAATATGTATACTTTTCCCACTACCTAATATTTCATCTAAGAGATATATAATATTTATTTATTTTCACATATGTAACATTTAGGTTGTTTTTAATTTGCCTCAAAATAGGCCTACTATAAACATTTCAGTTCACATCTTTTTTTTCCTGGATCAAAATAGGTGTCACTTTCCATTTTCATGAAATTAATATTCACATCAAAATTTCATTAATATTAATACCAAACTTTTGAAAAAAATGAAAGCTTTTGCATTAATATTGGGCTTTGCTAATGTAAACACAGAGAGATCATGTAATTTTAAAGATTGTTATATATCACAAAATGGTAAAATATTAGTTTGTTCAATCTTAATCTTATATATTATGTTATCATGAATGGTAGGAGTTACACTTCTCTTTTCATTTTTATTCTTGCTGTCCTAGACTGGGAACTATTTGTATTTCTCTTGATGAGTGATCAGTTTTTTAACTCACTGCATTAAATCTGTAAGAAGAAGAGATAATAATCCTGCCTTTAATGGCCTTGCAGCGCAAAGTCTGTCAGGTCAGGCTAGTAGCAGCAGAAGATTGAAGATATATTTAGGAGGTAAAATCAATGAGACTTGTTAATTGAGGGTATAAGGTTGGGGACAGTTAAAGAAAGGTGCCATGGATAACTTCCAGCTTTAAAAGTGGACACTAAAGTAATAATAATGAATCTACAATTTTATTCTATCATAGTATTATTATTCCTATTGCTATTTTTAATTTTTTTTGAGATGGAGTCTCTCTCTGTAACCAGGCTGCAGCACAGTGGTGTGATCACGGTTCACTACAACCTCTGCTTCCCAGGTTCAAGAGATTCTCCTACCTCAGCCTCCCAAGTAGCCAGGACTACAAGCGTGCACCACTACACCTGGCTATTTTCCTTTTTTTTAGTAAAGACAGGGTTTCACCATGTTAGCCAGGCTGGTCTTGAACTCCTGACCTCAAATGATCCTCCCGCTCGGCCTCCCAAAGTGGCTGGGTTTACAGGCGTAAGCCACCAGTCCCCCAGCCCATTTGGCTTTTTTCTTGCTAATTTGAGTCCCTTGTAGATTCTGGATGTTAGTCCTTTGTCAGATATATAGACTGCTAAGATTTTCTCCCACTCTGTGGGTTGTCTGCTTATTCTGCTGACTGTTCTTTTTTCCATGCAAAAGTTCTTTAGTTTAATTAAGTGCCACCTATTTATCTTTGTTTTTGTTGCATTTCCTTTTTGGTTACTGGTCATGAAATCTTTGTATAAGACAATGTCTAGAGGGGTTTTTCCCAGGTTATTTTCTAGAATTTTTACAGTTTCAGGTCTAAGATTTAAGTCCTTGATCCATCTTGAGTTGATTTTGTATAAGGTGAAACATGGGATTCAGTTTCATTCTCCTACATGCGGCTTGCCAATTATCCCAGTGCTATTTGTTAAATAGGATGTCCTTTTCCCATTTTATGTTTTTGTTTGCTTTGTCAAGGATCAATTGGCTATAAGTATTTGGGTTTATTTTTGGATTCTCTATTCTGTTTCATTGTTTTTTGTGCCTGTTTTTATATCAGTACCATTCTGTTTTGGTGACTATGGCCTTATAGCATAGTTGGAAATCAGGTAATGTGATGCCTCCACATTTGTTCTTTTCAGAAGCTAAGAATATTTTACCTTAATTGAAGAAGAGCCTTGATTAAGAGATATAATTAAGGATCCTGAGATGGGGAAATTATCCTGCACTACCCTGTGGAGTTCAGTGTAATCACAATGGTCCTTAAAAGTGGAAAAGAAGTCAGAAGAGAGAGGCAGAGAAAAATTTTATTACAAAAGTGGAGGTCAGAGTAATGTGTGTAAGAACTCAGCCCGTAATTGTTGGCTTTGAAGATGGAGAAAGAGAGCCATGAGCAGCAAATATAAGAAACTTCTAGAATCTGGCAAGGGCAAGTACACAGATTCTTCCCTGGATCCTTCAGAAATGAATGAGGTCCTGCTGACATCTCATTTTAGCCTAATAAGACCCATTTCACAAAACTATAAGCTACAAAACTGCAAGATTATTTGTGTTTTTAAAGCCACCAAGCTTGCAATAATTTGTCACTGTAGCTATAGGAAACTAATGCAAGGGCTAAAGGGGTCTTTCAGTGAACCAAGTATTATTTTTCCCTATTATTAGCCAAACATTTTAATTTAATTGCACTGACTAATATCAAAGCTGAAATATTCACCTCTATGGGTTATAGAACTAGTATAATAAATCTCCAAAAAAATAAGTCTTCATTTTACTCTAATTCCCAGAGTTGTTAACAAGCAAAAATTGACTATTATCATATGACTTTTTTCTTGTTTCCCATTAGTAGCAAAGTGGGAAAAAAAGTTAAAATATGAGTAGTTAATGGGAGAAGCAGAATAAACCAAGAAATCTAATTTATGTACTAAATATCATGTAAGTTACATTCTAAATTAACTAATATTTTATGATACCTACTGTAAATAGTTTAAATCAAAGTGTCATCCTTCTTTTATAGTATTCTTATGTACATATTTTTATATGCATTTATTTATTCACATATGTTAAAAATATTTCACTCCTTGAAATTTGAAAATTGAAAGCTAATAAAAGTCAAATGAAATGCAGTAGTTACATTTTTATGTGTTGATGATAAACATACAACAATTACTGTTATTAAAAGTCTGTGTTCCAAGTATTGTAAATACAAGTGTATGGATTACTTATTTTGGAATTCATAGCAGGTCATTTAGAATATTTTATATTGACCCTAGTTTTAACCAAAAGAATCCAAATGGATCCTTTTTTAGTTCAGAGACAAAATGTTATATCAAGCTAATTCCAGTGATATTTTAGTTATCGATTATAAAGAGATACATGACCTTACCTTGTGAAGAAACAGAAATCTGACCATCACCTGGGTCCTTACCTCTTTGTAATGCAGCCCTGGTAATCATTCCAAAGACCATTAATTCCAAACAATAGTTCAGTTGCAACTGTTACTATATTATTAAATAGTCAGTGATTATACAAAGGTGAATAAAATACTGTCTCTCCTCTACATTAGCTGATTTGTTAAGAGAGTTGATTCTTAGTCTATCGAGATATTTTTATTACGGGGTCAAAATTGAATTGTGATAGGTTTCCAAGATATTATCACTGAGGGAAACTGAGTAAGGAGTACATAATATTTCTTAATAAACATAAAATTATGTATCAACATTAGATATATAGATAATATCTAGTAGAGTATATCAGAGATTGTATTATTTCTTGCAATTACATGTGAATCTACAATTATCTCAAAATCCTAAAGCTCAGTTAAACAAAACAATGGGGTTAAGGAAGCACAGAGCCTGTGTGGGATCTTATTTAGACACAGGGTTTCAAACGAAGTAAATTTGTGCTTTGATTCTCTTATTTCACAAGTTGCTTGCTTGTTGAATGAAAACAGCTTGGAATCCAGAAACAGCCTATACACGAACCCAGCAAGGATAACTTTCTGCAAATGGAGTAAAATTTTGTAAATGCGTGTTTTTGACTAAGCAAGTTGGAGCACAGATGGCTGAATTAGAAGTTACTGTATTTACAGAAGGGCATCTGTTACATTATACTTAACTACATTTAAATAATCATTTTTTTCCTCTCATAATTTATACCCATGTTATTACCAATGCTCTTCACTCCATTTAGCATCTCTGCATGTTTGATATGCTTTTGAGTTTTTAGCATAATTAGCCTCAACTGTAAAATTAAATTGATGTAGATACCGCCCTGGGCCAGGGCTGACAGGGGCTACTGTCTCCTTTTTGCCATTTGTTGTGCAATAACTCAGACAGGGACCACACTTCATGTCCTGCTGAGTCTTTGTGTGGTGAGCCTTCCTCCCTATATTTTTCTTGCCACTGAAAACAGAATTTTAGGTCAGCAGGATTTTCAGTGGGCTGAGTGCCCAAAAAGACAGTTTAGGAGATTGGCGATGTGTAGGCCTGAATTTGGAGCAATGATTCTAGACTATCATTACGTTAAAGAATATAGTGCCTGGCCTATTATAATTTTTCCATAATTATTTTTGTATGCATAAAAGAAAGCACATCTGCATCTTGAACTCAAAATAAATAATTTTTTTTGTTCAAATGTTATAGCCTTTATTGGATGCTAAGAGGTGTTAAGATTATGACAGAGAAAAACATTTTTTGTATTAATATTAAAGATGGGGTCTATAACCAAGTAAAATCCTAAAATGTGCTTTATTTACTATAGATTAAGTAAAGTTTTTGGGGTTTTTTTCATATTATTATACTAGATAAATAAAGAAAAAAATCTAATTCAATGGTTTGAATTGCTGCTTAAAGACTATTTTCATAAAAACTACCAGGTAAGCTTTATTCAAAATTTGTATTTCTCAATAGTTACCCTCAAAATGGTTAGGTTTATTTGATCAGGGTTAGACCAAGTTATCTGTATCTTTAAATGCTCATCAGATAACTTAATGTGCTGCTATGTTTGGGAACCATTACTTTAGCTCTACTTCTTCTAAATATATGGATTACTTCAGTAACTTAGAAAGGTCATTTGCCATCATGTGTATGCATTGATTATGTGGCACAGAACTCACTGTTTTCCAAATCAATTAATGCTATTACTTTTTACTCAAAATTTGTGATTATACAGCTCTGTATAGTTACTTTGTAAAATAGTGGGAAGTAACAGTGATTGTATACCAAAGTGTATCAAACATATCATAAAATATTGAAAATCTTGCAAAAATAGCCTCCCAGAGATTAAGGTAAATATAGATCAACTGTAGAAAATGTATTTCTGAAATGCCTTTTTTTTTTTTTTCCCTTTTTGTGGGGAACGGGGTCTCGCTATATTACCCAGGCAGGTCTCGAACTCCTGGGCTCAAGCTATCCTCCCGCCTCTGCCTCCCTGAGAGCTGGGATTACAGGCGTGAGCCACCGCACCTGGCCTCTGAAATGTTTTTAAACTTCCATTTGTTTAACACAAAAATGTCAATTTTTGGTATAGACTTCTACACCTTCTATCTTGTTAATGTAACAGATATATATCTCTAGGTATGTTTTATTTTTCTCATTTTACATGGTGAGGAAATAAAAGTAGAGAAAGCTAAATGACTTTCCTAAGATCATCCATTCAAATATATGAAAGTAAACAGTAAGACAGGATTTGCAATGTAGTCCATTTGACCAAGAGTCCCTACTTTTAACCACCCCATGTATATACATGAATACATACACACACACACACACACACAAAGTAAAATTATGAATATATAATTCAGATGCCTTTTCTGTAAATTCGAATGCTGTGTTATTTTAATTAAAAATTATGTTTTAGCTAATGACTGATAAACCTGTCATATTATCGACAGGAAAGACGTTTTCTCTTTGAAATATTATTATGTATACAAAAGAAATTGATATATGAAGCAAAGAACTTCCCCATCCTGTTTTGTTGTTTAATCTCAGTGTGATCTTCCTTAGAAAAATCTTTTCTCCCTTTTGAGTAGAAAATAGCTATTTTATTCCTTCAAACAGTTGTTGATTTCCATAAATTAGTTAGTAATTTGTAATTCTGAAATAAACGACAATATTTATTTCCCAGAAGTATGAAGATGCCTAACATCATATTTTAAAATGCTAATTTTCATGGGTATGACAGTCATGCAGAAAAATAAAAGAGATTCAGCTAAATTCATAGGTGCCAATTCAGAAATGTAGGTATAATGTTAGTACATATTTTTAGGCAATTAAACAGTTTTTTTTGTTGTTATTGCTGTTGCTCTAAATAAACCCTTAAACAAAGAAATTATAAACAGATAATATATTTAGTTAATGCACATACATTAAATAAGACATATTGACTAATTTTTATACCATAAGTGGTATTTTTCATGTTGGGTTATTCAACTAAATAAACTCTTCTACCTAGATAGTTTGATATTAAAAAGGAAATTTAGGTAGATGGTATATTTTTTTCATGACAGATTCTATAATTGGAATAAAAAATGCTATGATTTAAGACAAATAATATTTTTTAGTTTGTTATTTTCTTGGAAAAATGTGTATGATATTCAAGCAATTCTAGACCAATTCAAGCAATGGTCACCTCTATGATCCCAGTATTTTTACTTTTTTAGTTTCACAAAACATGAATTTCCTTCATGTTTCTACTCTTAATGCTATTTTCATTCACTGTCACAGAGCTTATTTAGATCCAGAGAAGAGCTCTTCATCACATTCATTAGTAGCAAAGTGACTCTTTCCTTTGAAATACATAGATATGATTAAATGTCTAGTTTTTATAATTCCAGCATTTTGTATTGTTTTCAAGAATGTGAAGGATAAAAAAGAACAAAGCTCCACAATATTAAATTGAAATTGCAATGTTATCTAAATGAAAAAAAAAAATCTACTAAATTAGAAGTACCTAAGAAGTAAAATACTGTACACTTTAAAAGTGTACATTTTTGGAGTTTTAAGATGAGCCATGATAACCTCTATTAGTATTGTTACTAAGACCAGGCCCTTAATAATAAAAAACAAATAAAATAATATTTATTTAAGTATGTAATTATCTGTAAAGTAATGCTTGAAATATAGAAATATTCTCTTAAAATATAGTATTTTCATATTTAAGAAAAAAATGATTTCCTTTAAGCAACTGTAAAGGTCACTCTCTACTTATTAAAACCAACATAATTCAATTTGTGAAAGAAAAAAGGTTCTATTTTTGTACATTAATCGTAGCAGAAATGAAGGTAGTTTGAAAGATCATCTGATGAGAACTTTTAAATTTGAATTGTGAACATGTAACATGAACCTCCTGAACTGAGCTCTTCAACTGGCAGCTTAAAGGATTTTTATATTCCCCTTTCAACATGTGTTTTAACGTATTAGCTGGGCAAGAAAATTAGAGATGATGGAATTAGGGGTTGGAAAGAGCAAAAAATCCATGAATACTGTACAGAAAGGGATTGTTTTGCAATGTAGACTTCAGTGAAATAACACAGCTGAAACAAAGTATATTTGGCAAGACTTAGTGGGAAAATCTAAGTCCTGCTAGAAAGGATTAACAAAGAAGGCCCCAAAGGTACAGTGTTTTGGTCTTGTTACAGAGTCATCAGGGATGAAATTTGGTTTATATAATTCTGTGCAGGGGAGAAACATTGTCACTGCCTCCAGATACATGAAAGGAAGCTATGCCAGTGAAAATGTCTAGAAAGTAATAAAGAGGCTGGGCATGGTGGCTCACACCTGTAATCTCAGCACTTTGGGAGGCTGAGGGGGGTGGATCACGAGGTCAGGAGTTCGAGACCATCCTGGCCAACATGGTGAAACCCCGTCTCTATTAAAAACACACAAAAAATTAGCCAGGTGTGGTGACATGCACCTGTAGTCCCAGCCTCTCAGGGGGTTGAGGCAGGAGAATCACTTGAACCCGGGAGGCAGAGGTTGCAGTGAGCCCACATCGTGCCACCGCATTACAGCCTGGGTGACAGAGTGAGACTCCATCTCAAAAGAAAAAAAAAAGAAACTAATAAAGAATGTTATATATGTTTTGTTTTGTTTTGTTTTCTCTGAAATCTAAGTGTCTCTCAATTTTTACTAGGATAGTTATACGTTCCTTTAACTGGGCTGTAACTAAGAAAAACAAACTGTTGAAGCATTTCTCTTTTTTTTTCTGGTATAGTCAGGGTTCAATTAGGAATACAGGAACCTTCTGGTCTTTTCAAGAAAGAAGAGGCTAAACGCAGAGAATTAACTGCTTATCAAGTTATCATGAGGGCTATAGGATTAGTTAGAAAAAGCTACCTTTAGGTTAATTCGTAGCCCTCAGAGAATCAGAAAGTTTGTCCAGTCAGAAAACTGCCAACAGCGGTCACAGTACATTGACCCGTTAATGTAGGTAACTCACAGAGAAACGACCAGATGTCTGACAATGTCCCTGCATCTGCCTGCTAAAGCCAGAAAATATTAATGTTTTATGCTTTCCTTCAGCATTGCAGATTTTATGTGAGTGCCTTTCATTGGTAGTCTCTAATTAGGATCTTACTGGAGGGAGATTCTGTGAAATGTAATTTCTTATTTTCCATTTCTGTGACAGTGGGAAGAAATGGTCAAAGCAAAAATTGCACCAAACAAATAAACAGGCAAAGTGGATTCATTCAAGACATTTGCAGTAGAGGAGAGAGATCAGAGCTCAGAGATCTAACCTCGACTGCACTGAAACAAAAGGTGGTAGGATTTTTAACTTTGTGGTGATCAGAACACAGGTCATCTTTATTTGCTCATTGGCTTTACCGAAAGAAAAGGTAAAGTTCCTCAAATCTTTGTGTCAGGAGATAGTTTTACAATTCGGAGAAAGGCACCAAACTTGGGATCCTACTATCCCGTAGAAACTGGGAGATAGGGGCTTATCTTCCTTAATTCAAAGGGATGGCTCCCAGGTCTTTGAAAAAGACATTCTTGAGTTGTTGAAGGAAAACAACAACAAAACGAAAACAACAGCAAAACAGTAACAACAGCAGCAAAATGATCAAGGAATGTTTTAAAATATTTTCATCTCAAAGGAACAGGGAAAAAATATAAAATTATAAGTTTTCTGAAATGTTCTAAGAAAAGTCAAAGGCCTAGAGTCAGGAAGAAGCCTGTCTAATGTTTAGTCGGGATGAGGAAGAACATTAAAGTTGTTTTTGTCAAAAATAAAATGCATAAGTATTGTGCTGGATGCCAACTGCCTATTTTACATCTGTTCTTTGGCATCAGGAGCCAGGATTTATAAGATGTTTTGCAATAAACTTCTTCCTCAGGGATTAATTAAAACTCACACACCAAAACAAAACAAACAAATAAAAATCTGGGTGTTTGTTGTGTACTTACCACATGCAACATACTGTACAGTGTGTGGTAGCAACAGATGTGATAAAGGGACAGTCACGACCTTTTCTTGAATGCTATCATAAGCAAATTGCTGACTATGATGCCAATACACTTTAAAGAGAAAAGTATTCTGAAAAGAAATAATTTAAGATTCTTCATTTCAAATGTGACATGAAGCCTAGGTTTGAATTCTATACTTACTAACTTGTGTAAGACAAAACATTTTTGAGCATTTTTCTTTTTTTCTTAATTATATATGTTGCCACTGGGATTAAATAATAGCATTTCTGGTAGAAAATATGTGCTAACTAAATACATTTTTTTAAATTCTGTTGTTTTTTCATGGAGAATGGAAATATATCTGGTTTTGAAGAGTGAATATAATTTTAAATTTGGAGAAATTGAAGATTGCAGAAGAATGGTTCATAGAGTTATGTTGAGTTTTCTATACAAGGTTAAATAATAGAAAATTTAGATTCAAGTATCTAAGGTATAGTCACCTAAAAATTAATCTGTCCAAAATTTGTAAGTTTGTTTGCATCCTTCTTTTATAGATTTCTATTATCCACTGTGGATCAGAAATTCAATGTTTATGGTACTATAGTTTGAAAAGTAAATTTTATCAAGTATGGCATAACAGATTATTATTCAGTGTAATAGAAGTAAAAAGTCTATATAACTTTTAATTTGTATAGCAAATGTTAAAAATCTTAAATGAAAATGCTTAACTTTAATCTACTCTGGCTTTTACTTTGGGTTACATTCAAAGCAACTCTGTCATGGAAAAACTGTAATGAAAACTAAAACTATGTCACAGAAAATAGAAAGTCATTTTATCCAAAATATGTACTTTTTAAACTTATAAATAATAAATGAAGAATGAGAATCAAAATAATATTCCTTGAAAACAATATTAGCCTTGATTACTTTTGTGTTGTACTAAATTGATAACAATTCAGACACTAGAAGTTTTGCAAAGGATGGATTGAATATTGTCTCTGGCAGAAGAAGAAAAGAAACAATAAGATAAAAGAATTAAATATTAGTAGCAGTGTACTGCATAAGCATGGACAGCCCAAGAATTGTGAGATATGATGGAAAGACCATTAGTTTGGAAATTAGAAAACATAGACTTCAAATCAATGATATAACCGTTAATAATAATAGTGATTGTAATAGTTCCTGTTAACATGTTCTGAGTAATTTCAGTGAACCCAGCTTTGGGTATGGTTTTACATCTTTATATGTATGGCTTAAAATTAAACCACTTTAAATTTTGTTTTTAGCTATGTGGTCTCAAGGAATTTGCAGCTTTCTTAGTGTCAGGTTTCTCACCTGAAAAATGGGGCTTTGATTGGACTGGGTGGCTTTTTCCAAGATATCAAGTGCTCCTATTTTCTCTTCTGAATTTTTCTTTACTCTCTAGGCAAATGTAACTCTACTTCTCCTAAGTCCCTACAATATTTTTTTTTTATATAACTCGCTTTGGAATATCTGAAATAATCCATTAGCATAACTTATTATAATTTATATATTGGCTCAACAGGAAGTCAGGTACAAATGCTGGTCCATCCATCCCACAACAAATACTTCCTGTTTATGTTCAGTTGCTCTTTGGGCTTCTTCCAGCTTCCTCTTCAGGCTCTGCTGTGGACCTCTTTTCTCTCCGTGTCACAAGAGGTCTTCCTCTTATTCTTTGAAGTTTTGGCTAATTTACAGTGAAAGTAATAGTTATCTTTTTTTTTAAACAATGAATTTAATTCAAAACACTTTGTGCCAAGTCAGGCATATTCCAGCAACCTTACTTGCTTGCTCCTTAACTCTATGAGGTAAGAACCGTTTTACAGATGAGAAGAATAAGGCATATTTATGGAATGGTACATGATACAGTCTAGTCAGGGAACAAGGAATGCTGGCAGTGAGCTGAAGGTTTCGTCTGGAATAGTAGGTCGGTTAGCATAAGAGGAGCCTAGAATGCTTTGGTGGAAATTTACACAGAAACGCTAAAACCAAAATGTTAAATATTTTAAGGAGATCTCAGACCTGAATGAGGAAAGGGCCAAATGTGAAAGGAAAAGGTATGGAATGGGAATTTGTTCTTTCTTAGATTCTGTGTCTGCTCCAATGCTGTCTTCTTTCTGCTGCTGTTATAGTTTGGTGCTGCTCAAAGTCTACAATGTCTTCCCCACCCCTGAGTTTACTGCCTTTGTGTTACACTCAATTTTTGTTCTACTGACATTCACATTAAAGGATTCCTGCCATCCTTTTTCTGGCTAGCTTTGTCAAAGTGGAAGGATTGTCAATTTCTCAAAGAAAGCCTTTTGCCATAAGAAAAGAAAATGACTGTCTTACTGACAGAATAGTATCAGGACCATCAAGACAGGGTGAGAATATACTATACTGGATTTTTTAATGTGCTTGGTTTCTCTACTTTTAAGTATTATTTAGAAATATAAACTTTAAAATTGTTTGTTAACTAGAAATTTTATTGTTTGGAATTTTAAATCTTTGCTAGTGATATGTTGGTTATTAAAACTTAACAGGAGATGAATTTAGAATTCTCCTCTTATATGTTTAAGTAATATATAACAACATTTCTTAACATATGTGATTAAGATATTTAGATTACAAAGCAGATAATGTAATTCTGTTGTCTTCCTCTCTTGAATACTTTTGCCTCTGATGTGATTATTGGCAACATGAACAATCTGAAGACGATTTCAAATACAAGTGGTTGAAAAATAAGATTGCAGGGACAACGTTTATTTATACTAAGAAAAAATGTGATGATGTAGTCTAAGAATGTAAAAAGTAGGACAAGATATCATTTGTTCTTTCATCTCTGGAAGTTTCTAAACAGAAAAATAATGTGTAACCATCTTAGGACAACACTCATACTCTGTGGTAAGCAGAATTCTAAGATGACCCCCAATGAGTCATTTCCTTATATAATCTCTTCCTCTTGAGTGTGGGAAGAGCCGGTGATTTCCTTCTAGCCAACACAACAAGGCAAAGGTGATGGGATAGTCATTTCATGGTCTTAGCCAACTGGAAGGAAAGACCTTCCTGCTTGCCTTGAAGACACAAGGTGCTATATGTTCTTAGAACTGTGCCAAGCATTTAGTAAGAGCTATGTTCATTAAACAAAGACAGAATAAGTAACTCAAACTATGTTTTAGAAACTTTGAATTTTCTTTCCATTTTTAGTTATTTTCTATTCAGAAACTATTTTCTTCAATCACAAAGAAGTATGAAGTAAGGCAAAAATATTTAGGCATTTTTCCCTTCAAATTTTCTGGTTTTTGTATTATGTTCATAGTTAGCTTGGTTCAGGTTATTACAGGGTATAACATATATGATTAGATAATGCATTATGTTTTCATTTTAGTGGCTATTTAAACTGAATTTATCATGATTAGTTGCACTAATTACATTTATTAGATAATTGGCAGACATAATTTTACATAGATGGATATTTTTTAAACCAGGAAAAAGATGATTTTCAGAATTCCTTCATACTTTGTCATTTGAATAAGAGCATCTTATATTTTTAATCTGATCATAATACTTTTCAAAAAATTCCCTAGAGAAATTTGAGTTTCGCTGTATTAAAAATATCCTTGTCCAAATCTTTTGTCACTGCATTTGAAGGCCATGGAAAGGCATGTTCTGAAACGCATCAAACATTCCACAGTAGTTGGACATTTGTGAAGTGAGTCCAAACAAATTCATCCTGATTCTCTCTTATCTGTGTTGTCTCTGCTAAGCTGTAGAAAAGTAAGCCCAGGGCTGGCTCTGAGCAAAATGTCAAGCTGGAAATCCTCAGTTTTTCTTTCAAAGCCCTGAACATTTTGTCCCTTCTCTACATTTCCAGTCTTAATACTAATTTTCCCTTGTGCCCCAGGCTGTCCTTATTACCTTTCAGGCTGTCCTCCAAAATGTCATTCCCCTTTCTTGCCTCTGGCTTTTTGAGTAAGTTGTCACTTCGGCCTAAAATATGTCTTTGCCTCCAAATAAGCTAGTATTTTTTTTTTCCTTACCCATTCACACTTACACTCTCCAAGATGCCTTCGTAGATATACCCAGGAATTTTAGGTCTCTCTTGCTCCTTTATGTTTTCCAACTCTATTGTAACATCATTATGATCTTTGAACCTAATAATGTATTTACATGTAATGATTGTTTTTTCATTGTGAGCTCCGGAGACTGTATCTGTGGTTATTATCTACTGCAGTGCTCTATACAATGCTTTGGAAGGGGTGCCTCTTAAATCATAGTTGCTGAATTGGATCACACCAGAAGAACCAAGCCATCTAGATTTAAAAGCCTGAAATCACAGATTGTTTTTAATCTTTATCATGACCAAGTCAACCTCAGATTGAATTTGCTTAGTCTGTATAAATGCAAACTGTCTACATTAAAGGACATAGTGTTGTGAAAGTATTCAGTAAACTACAAAATGTAATATAGGCATCAGTTACTGAGATTTCATTTTTTTCTGCATTTTTGGGTGTTTTCTCCCTTTTCTTCTATTCTTTAGGGCAGAGTTTCACATCTCAAATTTGTCTTACCTTTATTTACTGATAACATTTACTTCAGCTAATTCTTAATATGATAATGCAACCTTTAGTTGGAAGTCTGTGTCTACATTTTGAATTTAAATACCATATTTAACATTTAGAAGTCCAATGGTACTCCTAAACATACTTGCTTCTGTTAAACAAAAGAGTAACAGCGTTGTAATGACCAAAATAAAAGTGTAATATGTGCTATTGGAATAGTGAAGACATAGTTGAAGAAGGGCAGAAGAAATCTTTTATAATAACTATTTGAAGGTAAAATTTGTTACCATACTATGAGGGGGACACTGTGAATTCAAAAAGATAAAGTAAAAGTCGCTGAGGCATTTCCCTCTTTTCACCTTCTTGTTTTTTATTGCTGGCATTTCCACCTCTTTTATAGTGCTTATGAGATTGGATTTCAAGTCAGCCTACAGAGTTTGTGTTTTCTTAGTGATATGAACCCAAATTCCCACCACTCTAAAATGGTAATATTAAAATATACATACTCCATAGGCTTGCTTAAAGGATCAAATAAAATAAAGTCCTTAGCACATAGCAAACAAAGAGTGTACAGTTGATATTATTACTAATTTTTACCATTGAACTGGACATCTTCTACAGACTTTTAAGATTCTTTCTCTAGGTCCAAAGATTTTATAGTTAGGCGAAACTAGTTATTTAGGCAAATAACTTTTAATTATTTAAGGAGAATTAAGTCATTTTACGTAATGAATCGATATTTCTTTCTAAATTGTACTGCATGTAACAATAACTATTAAGCAAGATAGGTTTTAGAATAGGAATATAATGATACATCCATTGCCCCAAGTGTGAATTAAGACTCTTATCTATCTCATTTTTCATATTACATTCATTTTCCTATATTACTATTTTTATAATGGCTGCAATATAGTATAGGAAGCTAAAACAATATAGGGGAAATATAGATTAATCACTCAATTTGCTTATTATATAATTTAGTTTAAAAAATCTTGAGCAAAGAGCAAATAAGAACTGAAGTGTAAACCATTTCTAGAATTTCTATTTATATATATTATTCATAGAACATAGATTTTATATATATAATCTGTATAATAAGAACTGAAGTGTAAACCATTTCTAGATTTTCTATTTATATATATTATTCATAGAACACAGATTTTATATATATAATCTGTATATTATATATAATTATATATAATATATATAAAATCCTACTTTATATATATATATGTGTGTGTGTGTGTGTGTGTGTGTGTGTGTGTATGTATATATATAGTCTGATTTCCTCACTAATCCTGGTGATCATTTGGACCATATTAGATAAAGCAATAAATACATATATAAAATTATGTTATATATAATATATCATCTCTTTTCCTCACTAGTACTGGTTATCATTTTGACCATATTAGATAAAGCAATGAATACAATCTTCAACACTTGTTAGCTGCAGAATCTTAGCCTCTGTGTGTTTTAGATAAAGATTCATCTTGATTACAATGTGGATAATAATTGTCCCTCCTTCCTATAGCTAGTCGAGATGATTAAATAAGACAATGATGTAGAACAATTGCATGACCTCAGAGTAGGTGCCACATAAGTATTTCCTATAATGTTTGTTGTTGTTGTAATTATTGTTATTATACAAAGTTAGATGCTAAGTTTCTCAGAAAATGGAGGAAGAAAAGAATTTCTAAACAATTTTATTATGTGAGAAGTCTAGGTATAAAGATTTCTTTTGGAGTTAATTACTAGGAAATAAGTTTCTCTAAGATCATACATATTTTCTGTAATGCTTCTGTTTTTGATTTGCAATTAAGAAACTTCAAAATAAAAATCACATCTGCTTTGGAAAATATGTAGTAATTTACAGCTTACTTATTTTTGTTCTAGTCTCTTTCTCATTTCTTTGTTTTGAATGTTAATTTATAGTTCCAATAATCCTATATTTTAGCTATTATATGTAGTTTAATGTATTTATTATATGTAATTATACCATATATCTACTCATTCTTCTAATATATACTGAGTGTGCTATATATAATATTTTTTGCCTTGGGTTCAATGACAATGACAAGAAAAATTGCCAAAAAAACACAAAATCCCTAAATTCATAGAAATTATAACCTAGTCAAGGAGATTAACATTAACAAATAATCACAGAAGTAAACATAAAATTCAAATAGTAAGTACTATAGACAGATGCATGGTGCTGTAGTAGTATTTAACTGAGTAAATGGAAGTTGACTAAATGCTGACCAGAGTGCAGAAGATGTCAAAAAATTCCCCCTGAGGAATACTAGTTCGTCACTGGACTATAGCAGTCCTTCAATGTCTGGAGAAGAGCTATAGAGTGAAAGAAATCTCCGCAGATGCAGAAGGTCGGGAATGGCAGTGGAGAGCAAATAGAACCCCACAGGGACCTCCACTGGAGGTCCCTTTCCCCTACTTCCCCATCCCTGACCCCCAGTCCCAGAAAACACTGACAATCAAGTTTTAAAAGCAAAGAGAGGTCTCACACCGTTTAGAAAGTTGATGGCTGAGAGTTAAAGCAAAAAGCATGGGACATTTCTGAACGCTAGTGAGTGCTGAGAAGCCCAGCAAGAGGCACGTATTCTGCCGTGAGAAAATTTACACCATACCTAAGACATAAAAAAGTGTTACGAGATATATAAAGAAACAACAAAATGTGATATAATCAAGAGAAAAAGAGTTCATGTAATCATACATACAGGAGGCTTAGGTGTTAAAAGTACTGGAAAAGAACTTTAAAAATAACCGTGATAGGAGTTCTATTTATGATAGAGACTTAACAAGTCAAAAAAAAAAAAGAGCTTAGAATCCTGACACAAAGAAATCCTGGACCCACCACGCATCTCTTTTTCGTGGGGTTTTATGGAGTTCTTGGGAGTCATATCAGAAACATTATCACAATAAAATGTCGCAAGTGTATCCTTTCCCTCTTACTACCAGTGTGACTGTGATTTCTGTGTATCCTACTAATAGCTTGAAGTGATTAAATATTAAAACCCCAAGTAGCAGACAAATATGAATTTAATGGTATTTCAGGTGGCCATGACTGGCCTATTTGGTCTGGGTATCATTTCCAACTCATATCCAATCTGAAGGTCATCTTTGATGCTGAACTGAGGCAAGTATCAACCATAAGGACCTCTTCTCATCACAGCACCTTCAAATTCCAGTTCAGGAAAACACCAGACATTGAGACAAGAAAAAAGAGAACAGATGGTATATTT
Source organism: Mandrillus leucophaeus (assembly GCF_000951045.1). Taxonomy (NCBI): domain Eukaryota; kingdom Metazoa; phylum Chordata; class Mammalia; order Primates; family Cercopithecidae; genus Mandrillus; species Mandrillus leucophaeus. The sequence continues at coordinate 268,347 of NW_012108430.1, read as the reverse complement.
AAGAGAAGAATGAACATGTATTAAAAATTTGCAGACTCACATTAAAAAATGCTGTTCACAACTATTGTCAGGCTTTTTAAATGCACATTGAGGAAACAAAATATTCCTAAAATTTGAATTTGTGATTCAACCACAATTGAATTTGACCAAATGCTGACAAAGATGTAATTTTCTCTGTAATTGTTAGTAAACAACTTTTATACAGAAGGATGCCATTTTTCAAGTCAGATGTGGGACAAGAACAATGGGGAGTCCAAAAAAATGAATAATCAGAGAGGACAGGCTTATGTGTTTCAGGCATTTTGCCTGCCACATTCACTACTTTCTCTAGCATAATCTTAGAAATTGTACATAGTTGTAACACATAATCAGATTTAACCCTGTATTACCTGCATATATATAATGTAACACACTCAAATAAGATAAAAACTTTTTAAAATAATATTTTATAAGTAATAGCCCTGCACTTTTTTTATATTTTGTAATTTTCTTTAAAGTGGTTAGTGAGGTTTATCCAGTATAGGTCTATATAAAAATATGCATCACGCTATATAAAAATATCATTAAAAATAAACTGGGATATAAACACCACAGTAAAGCAATATTGAGCAACGTCTTTCTCTTGAAAATTTCTGATAAAAAAATGATTTTCTAGAACAATTGAGTCTGCTTATACTACTCAGTATTTATTATACATATAAATATACCATGCCTCAAAGCAGATATACTACTTGTTCCAATGCTAATTTCTGATTCCGATTCACTGGAAAACTTTAAAAAATTTTATTAACCAGCTTGATTAAGGGAAGACTTTCAGGTTTATACACCATCCCCATTTTGCATTTAACATTTTTCCTGCCTTATACTATTTCTTTTTAAGGATATTTTCTACTCATGTTCCACTGTTTTTATTAATTGTGGAATCCTTTGAGTCTTTGCTTAGCACTTTCATTCTGGGAAGTGTTTGAGATTTTCACTTCTCTCCTATTAGCTATGCTAATTATCTGCTGTCTTATTTGCTTGCTAATGAGATGGAATGAGTAGAACTGAACTCTGGTCCCATCTTTCTCATTCTAGTTCTCACTTCAATTTGAAATACAGTATGTGATGATCACATGGCCCAGGTTACCTGCCCATTCCAGGGGACATAGCTTTTTGCCAGAATTAGATGCTCCCAGTACTTTTGCCAGAATTAGATGTTCCTAGTACTTTTGAGGGTTGGCTTTCCTCAAACTTTCTGAATTTTAAATGTGATGAGTGACCCCCTACCTTTCTCAAGATACTTTGCTCTCTTCAGTGTCTATTACACCATGTTACAGTGGTAAATGTCCTAGAATCCTCAGAGAACTTGAGGTTCCCTTATATCCCATTTTGGATGGCCTTTCTCTCTTCTCAGAAGCTAGTCATGGTACTCCGATGTTGTAAGTACCCTGCTAGGATATTGTCTACACCAGGCTTTAAGCCCCAAATTATCTTCAGCCTTGTTTCAGACTCTCCTGCTATTAGAAGAATTATACTGCCTAATATCCAAGGCCTGTAATATTAGAAGTTATATTTTCTTATTTAAATAACTTCCATTATCCTAATTACCTGAATCTCAACTGTGCCTAAGTAGATATCCAGAGAGATGATTAGTATTCATGATGTAATTGTGTTTTTATGTCAGTTGGTATCACATACCTTGGAAACAATACATTGGAATTCAGCATGTGCATTTCTAGTAGATTTTCTGAACTATATAAATTTCCCATTTTTTGATCCCCCAGCCACAACCTTATCCTCATAATTCCAGTCCTTGTATATGTTATAAATATTCAATGTATCATCTCAATATACAGGCTGTTAATTATTAAAATCTAACAAAGCGAAGTTCAGATTTCTTTGCTAAGCCAATAAGATATAGCAGTAAAGAAGCCCTAAGTATTTTTCTTAATGCAAACAAAGTGCTATTAAAGTGACATGTAGCAGTATTTATATATTTTTCAAAAGAAACATGGGCTGAATCATTTAAGAACTTACTAATTTGAAGCTCTGCAGAACATATATAAAACCAGTATTTCAGAATATATATTCCTCCCAAGATATCAATGAGGGGAAGGATCAACAAGTCCCATGATTTCTATAGAGATTTTAATTTACTTTTCGTTATAGTAATTCTAAGTGGATGGAAGCTCTCATATTGAGGGATTACCAAGCAGTTTAGACACAAAAGTGTATGTCTTTAGAGCCTGACTGAATTTAAGAAGGAAATTGAGAAATGTAAGATTTTACTAAATCTATTAGTTTCTATACCACAGAGCAGAGCAGAGCAAACTGAAGCTATTATCTAGAAGCATGCTGGTTACAGAGGTTTTATAGAAGGTAAAGAAAAATGAATCAAGATATAAAAGAGCTCCTACAGAAAAAAATATGTTCTACTAAGCAACAGCAACATGAAGTATTATTCTTCTAGACAATTAGTCAGGAAACATTAAACTATCCTGGTCTGTCATCTTCAAAAGCTTATTATCCTATGTCTCCGCATATTTTATTACTTAATTATTATTATTGTTTTTACAATAAACAAAGCACCAGCCATTCCCAACAGGCATAGATTTATTTTGGAAAGCCCTTGAGTGCTCACTGATACCACAAGAAAATTTATTTTCACACTTTTCAAAACATAGGTTGCAAGAAATGAGGAAAAATTTCTGAGATCATATATAATTTACATAATCAGACATAATTTATCCAGAGAGGAAGACCATCTTGATTTTGATTTTTTTTTTTTTAAGTGAAAGTGTGTCTGGGGGAAGAAAGCCATGTAATCTATTTTCTTATTTTCACAAATGCCAGCTCTTATGGAGATTAAATTAATGTTTATTTTTTATTGACCAACACCAGGAAAAAATAAAAAATGAATAAAAGTATAAAACATTTAAAAAAATAAAATTCATCTTTTAAAAAAAAGAATCCAAAATTTTGCTCTCATTTGTTATGACAAAAATGAGTTGTCAGAGAAGTCTCTGGTAAATTTCTGCTTTGAATCACAAGGGTTTTTTTTTTTTCTCATTTAAGTTAATTTAATTGTTTGGGCAAGCAATGGAGTGTTTGCTTGGTTTTTGCTTGTTTCTGTAAAACACTGTATCTTGGTTTGGAAGGCAGCAGTAGCAGCAGGCAGTCGGCAGCGAAGAGGTGAGGACAGCGGTGGCAGTGGTGATTGTGGGTGGAACCCCTGTGCCCCCCATCACCAAGGCAGCCAACTGCGCCACGTCCAGTCTTGCGCAGCCAGGCAGGACCTGCGGAACCACCCCTGGGCCTGCAGCCTCTGCCCTGGCCCTGTGTTGCCCCTCTTGCTGTCTGCTGCTGCAGGGAGGGTACAGGGAGGAGGGGAAGCTGGGGCTACATTTCCGACTGGGAAGGGAAGTGAGAGCAGAATCCACTTCAGGGACCGGCCAGCAGGGCAGTTGCGCCCACCCCACCGAGGACGGGGGTTCCTGAGCTTCAGGAAAAAGACGGCTTTAAACAGGGCCGTCAGGGGGCATGTTCCCGGGGTCCGCCCCACAGGATCCTCACATTGGGGTGACTGCCAGTGTTGACATTCCGGAGGGCCAGGCCTGGGAGCCGCAATCTGCTTCCAGAGCCACCCTCCCCTTCCTGGGCAAGGCTGCAAGCTGGGTGGCGGGGAGCTCTTGGCTGCCCCTGAGCACTGGAGCCAATGGTGGAGCTTGCAGAGACACTGTGTCTGTCCCGGATGCTGACCCAGTGAGGACCTGGAGCCTCCACCCTAGGCTGTGAGGAGACGTGGCTGGGCTGTACTCCACAGAGTCAGTGAGAGGCAGGAGCAGGCAGTAACACTACCCTCCCTGGCCCCAGTTGCAGTTACCCAAGTCAGGGCTGTGGACCCAGGCTTTCCTGTGCTCTTGGAATGGGGGAGCAGGCAGGAGCTCCACCAGCTTCCCTTCGCAGCTGCACCTACCAAGTGGAGGCTGTGGACTCAGTCTTTCACGTGCTCTTGGAGTGGGGAAGCAGGCAGGAGCTCCATCCCACTTCCCTTCACAGCTGCAGCTACCCAAGTGGAGGCTGTGGACCCAAGCTTCTCTGCACTCTTGGGGGCCCAGGAAGACCGTTCCCCACATTTCCCATGCAGCCTTGGAGGTACCTGATCCCACTGCCTGGCCTCTCCCTGCTCCCAGCACTAGCTCTGATCTCAGAGCAGGGTTGGGGCTGAGCCTAGGCGCCTTCACAGCCTGGACACTTGTGCTATGTTGAGGCCCTCCGGACTTTCGGTACTGACAAGTGGTGGTGGGGGAAGCCAAGGTCAGGGCTGAGGGCATCTGGGAGCTGACCTGCAGGTGCCCATTGGCACAAGAAACCTAGGTGCCATACAGTAAGTGGCAGGAGGCACATGGGCTCCTGGGCAGAATGGGGTGGGTCCCCAGTGAGGCCCTACCTTCAGGCCAGGGAGAGCCTGAAGGCTGGGCCTGGGCTGCCAGTCCTGTGGACTGGAGTGGGAACTTGTGGTTCCTTTTCCAGGTGGCACATGAACCAATTGTCATGCATTTTCTCCCTCTGAGGCCCATAAAATCTCCAGGCTCAGCCAGAGCAGAGTAGAAGACAGAGAAACCATGGGACAACCAGCTGCAGAGAGAAGCTGCCCTATGCCAAGAGCTTCAGATGACAGAACAACCTGCCTGGAGAGAGGATAACCTGCATGCAGAGAGGAGCCACCCACTCTAGGGCTTCCTCTCAGCAGAAAGCTGGAGATGAAGGGGTGACCAGCTACAGAGAGAAGCTACCCTTTCTATTAAGAACTGAACACTTGTTGGGATGACCTGCTTGCAGAGGGGAGCTACCCTCTCTGCTAAGAGCTGAAGACTCACCCAGACACTCTGACTACAGAGGGGAGCTGCCCACTGTGGGTCTCTTCTGAGCTGTTCTATTGCTCAATAAAGCTCCTCTTCATCTTGCTTACCCTCCACTTGTCCGTGTACCTCATTCTTCCTGGTGATAGACAAGAACTGAATGGTCGGGCTAAAACAGCCATAACAAAACATGGCTAAAACACACCCCTTGCTCACCGCATTGTAACTGAAGAGAAGAGCTATGGCCCTGTTGGAAGCCCAGACCTGGGAGCTCTTTGAGTCTGGGCTGTGACTCCCCCTTTAAGGCCCTGTGGTTTCTCACTTATTCAAGCTTCCAGGTGCTACCACATTCCCTGGTGCCAGGCAGGAAAGTTGCTTGCGGTGCACCTGGTCGAGCTGCAGCCTCACAGAGCTGGTGCGCATGCTGGCACCTGTTGTTGCCTGCCCCATGGCAGCAGCTGGAGTGTCTGACTATGAAGTGGCCAAACCCCACACTCACTCAAACACACCCCTCGCTGCTTCGTGCCTGACTCCAGTCTCCCTTAGAGCCATGAGATACAAACTGGTAGCATGAACTGCGTGCAACTGAATGGGCTGAATGGGCAGAATGAGCCAAGTGGGCCCAAGTGAAACTCGGGCAAAGGTTTCACCAGCCACAGGTTTCTAGTCAGATAAGTGACACAACAAGGATCCTGTAACAGATTTAAGTCTAAAATAAATTATGTATTGCCAAGAAGTAAATCACCACATACTTTATACAAATAACTGCTTTCAGAAAGCAAAATTTGCACAAAATGACATATTTGATGACAAGTAAATACATAATTTTCATTTTTTAGTTATTTCATAACATTTCACATAAAAATAATTCTATACTCTTGATCCTGACTTTCTTGGTTCAGACTCATCATCTTTGTCTGAACTTCTATACTTTTAACCAATGTTTGAAAAGCAACATAAGCATAGCTATTGAGGGTTTAGGGCCTAAAATTAAGTTTTAATTCTGACTCATTACTGTAGGTGTTAACATCCTTAAGACAGTTTTCTCATAAGTGCAATGACAGGATTTTTTTTCATTGCTGTCTTACACTCAATTCTGTATGTGTTTGAAATTCTGTTTGCTGTCTGTTTGGGTGCAGCACATGCTCCAGCAATATACTATGTGCCAGGCAATGTGCTAAGCACTTTACATACATTTTCTACTCGAATCCTCACAATCCAACCAGATACAGTCGGTATTATGATAATTCCCATCACAGAGGGAAGACATGAGGCTTAGAGAGCACTGTGCCCAATGACAGGATCAACTGAAGGTAACAGAGTCACAAAATAGCAGCAGTCTATTTCTCAGTTTTATAAAAATTTGAAGATATGTGGTTCAGAGCTGCTATGGTGCTCTACCTCACATTATCTGGGTTCCAGCTTCCTTCCTGCTTGCCCCTTTTCTATTACAAGGATATGATCCTAATCCTTATGCTCCTAAAAGGAAATTTACATGTTTCAGATGGAAAAAACAAAGGAAGGATAAAATTAAAGGGCACAAAGGTCATTTACCAGCTATCTGTTAAGCAAGGTTTTGTCTAGAAGTGAGGTATGTGACCTCAAGTGGATACAAAGGAACCTTCCAGGAAATGTAGTTTTTATTCTGAGAAAATTTGTGCTCAACTAAGGCAAGTGACTATTCCACAGCGGTGTGGCTTATGAATGCTAAGTCTGAAGAGAAACTATCTGAGTTCAAATCAGACTTTCTTATTAGTTAATATTGGAATGTTAAGATACAAACCCATTTTTACTGCATGCACCCTTGGTAGTATGGGTGTCTACAGGAGCCAAACACATGCCGGCGTAGGACTCAAGAAGTCAAAGAAACATCTAGTGGAAGGTGAAGTTGCAGAAAACGTAGATGATAAGGGGCAATGTGTGAACTGGAAAAATCAACTGCTAATTTATTTTTGCCCTCCAGCTTTCACACAAGAATGTCTCTTGTGGTATATACTTCCTAACTGGAAATTTATAGGGTAGTAAATTCTTAGAAATGTGGTCATCATAGTCAAGTTATATAATACATGCAACAATGCCAGTCAGACTGTGAAATTGTGGGCAAGTTTTTTAAATCTCTGTGACTCAATTACCTCATATAAAATGGGGATAATGATAGTATGTACCACAAAGATTATAAATTCTCAATAAATAGAAGCTATTACTATGTAGATACCATCTTTACGATTATCTACTTCTATTACTTCATTTCACTACTAGTAATATTAATAACATATGATATACATTTTCTATTCTTGATTCACAATGGTGAGTAACAATGAAGTCTCATCTTCTATTGACTAAAAGTATTGGTCAATTTATTTACCTCAAAAAGACATCTTTACAGGATTAGCAATTTTACCTTACTAAAATAATGATCCTTGTACAATAATTTTACATATGATTTAATTTTTTAAAACAGTCTTATTAAATAAAGCATTCTATGCATTATTAATTGAGAAATTAGAGGAGTAGGGCCATTTTGGGATTTCATGTTTCACTATTATGCCAAGAAACATCTCTTACTGCATTAATTTCAATGGATTTCTGGACTTAATAGTTTCACTTGTCTAGTTGATCATTATTCAAGGGCAATGTGTTTGCAAATCTGCCAACTCATGAAAACTTACTTGTGACTTTCAAATCAATACTCACAGTGATTTCATGGCTGTTTACAGAAATGTGCAGAAAGGCAAACTATTTAAGTTGCCTGCTATATGTGTTCCTGAGGTTGAATGAGGAGATGTCCTGCCTTCCCGTTTGAGCTCTTATGTTATAAACAATTGTCTTTTTATAGTCTATTTAGTGTTTTTTTTTTCATTTATATACTTTTTGTTGGTGATTTTACTATTTAAAATGCCCCCAAGCCTGCAGTGCTAAACTGCTCTCTAGTTCCTAAGAACAAGAAGCCTGTGATGTGTCTTAATGAGAAAGCTTCGTTTAGGCATGAGTCATAGTGTCATTGACTATGAATTCTTAAATAATTAACAATATTTATTAAATGCACTATCTTTAAACAAAAACATTATAGAAAACAGCTATGTGTTGATGATTTTTATTTTATTTTATTTTTAGCTTTTAAGTTCAGGGATAAAATTGCAAGTTTGCTACATAGGAAAACTTGTGTCATGGAGGTTTGTTGTATCAATTATTTCATCACTCAGGTATTAAGCCTAGTACTCATCAGTTATTTTTCCCAATCTTCTCCTTCCTCCCAGCCTACAATCTCTGGTAGGCCCCAGTGTATGTTGTTCCACTCTATGTGTTCGTGTGTTCTCATCAGGTAGTTCCCATTTATAAGTGAGAACATGTATTTGGCTTTCTCTTCCTGTGTTAGTTTGCTAAGGATAATGCCCTCCAGCTCCATCCATGTTGCTCCAAAGGACATGATCTTGTTCTTTTTATGGCTGGATCACATTCCAAGGTGTATATGTGCCACATTTTCTTTATCCAGTCTATTATTGATGGGCAGTTAGGTTGATTCCATGTCTTTGCTATTGTGAATAGTGCTGCAAGGAACATAATGTGTGCATGTGTCTTTATAATCAAGTTATTTACATTCCTTTGGGTATATACCCAGTAATGGGATTGCTGGGTTGAATGGTATTTCTGTCTTTAAGTCTTTGAGTAATTTCCATGTTGTCTTCCACAATGGTTGAACTAATTTACAGTCTTATCAACAGTGTATAAGCATTCTTTTTTCTTCACAACCTCGCCAGCGTATGCTGTTTTTTGACTTTTTAATAATAATCATTCTGACTGTTGTGAGATGGTATCTCATTGTGGTTTTGATTTGCATTTCTGTAACTTCTCTTGAGATTTTTTTTTATATGACTGTTGAACACATATATGTCTTCTTTTGAAAAGTATCTGATCATGTCCTTGGCCCACTTTTTAATTGAGTTGTTTTTGTCTTGTATATTTGTTTAAGTTCCTTATAGATGGTGGATATTAAACCTTGTCAGATGCATAGTTTGCAAAATTTTTCTCCCATTCTGTAGGTTGTCTGTCTACTCTACTTACAGTTTCTTTTGCTTTGCAGAAGCTCTTTCACTTACTCAGGTTCCATTTGTTAATTTTTGCTTTTGTTGCAATTGGTTTTGGCATCTTCGTCATGAAATCGTTGCCCATGCCTATGTCTTGAATAGTATTGCCTAGGTTGTCTTCCAAGGTTTTCATCGTTTTGAGTTTTACATTTAAGTCTTTAATCATTTTGATTTAATTTTTTTATATGGATAAGGAAGGGGTCCAGTTTCAATATTCTGCATATGGCTAGCTGATTATCCCAGGACCATTTATTGAATAAGGAATTCTTTCCCCATTGCTTTTTTTTGTCAGGTTTGTCAAAGATCAGATAGTTGTAGTGGTATCATCTTATTGCTGGATTTTATATTCTGTTCAGTTGGTCTATGTGTCTGTTTTTGTACCAGTACCATGCTGTTTTGATCACCATAGCCTTATAGATGATTTGATGAATGTTGTAAACAGAGACTTAAGGAAATCTAATTGAAATCTAATTCTCTGTTTTCTCAAGGAGTGATCATCCAGTGTTAACTAATTCAGTGTTGGATGTGGCTTTATAGAAATTAACTCCTGTGAATAATGAGAATTGACTGTATTTAAACTTTAATGTGATTTTCCTATATAATTTTATTGTAGCAGGACGAGCCGCAGACAAAACCTCTCAGACACCGAGTTGTAGAGGGAAGGGCTTTATTCACCTGGGAGCATCGGCAAGCTACTGACTTAAAATCCGAGCTCCCTGAGTACACAATTTCTGTCCCTTTTAAGGGCTCACAACGCTAAAGATTTCACATGAAAGGGTCGTGATTGATTAAGCAATCTAGGAGATACGTGACAGGGGTTTCATGCACCAGTGGTCAGAGAGAAACAAAACAGGGCTGGAAGTTTCACTACGTTCTTTTATACGATGCCTGAAATCTATGAATAATATCAGTTTCTAAGTTATGAGTTGATTTTTAACTACTGGGTTTAGGCCAGGCAGACCCAGGCCTGGTTTTGGGCCTGG